>NC_044316.2:7612713-7707713 GCF_007474595.2 Lynx canadensis
ACAGGCATCTGAAGCACCAGTTCCATGATGCTGTACCAGTTTAGTAGTTAGCGTACTACTAAATACAGAACGGCCACTACTAAATACAAACGGTCTTCTGCATAAAACCACTTGAAAGGCTTTCTCTGTGGCTGAGTGCCACCATTTTCCTCTTTAGAAACCAGCAAGGACCAAGTTGGCCTGTAAACAGAAGCTCGTCCCTCGTAGAGGATGGTCATGTAGGCTGAATCCCATCTGGGAGAGTTTGATTGGATTGGACAGAAGAGGCGAAAGGCAAGTGGGGGGGGGAGGGGTAAAAGAAGCTACAAGGTATAAAGGGGGGGTTCAGCTTCTAAAACTTCCCGTTCATCAGACAGATGACCGTCTGTGAAGGCTGTCGGCTCCCCACCTTTCATGGAATCTGCAGTCCCGAAGGAGGGTATTAACTATGTTGAGGTTCAAACGAGGACACGTCAGTGTCCAGACCATGAAAGACAGGGAAAGATGGAGACACTGGCACATATTGGTGGAGACTGCGGACTTGTGATAACTGAAGGCGCTGTGGCATCCTGGATTGAATCCCAGGGTAGAGAAAGGACATGCGTGGAAAGACTGAGGAAATCCAAATATTATCTGTAGTTTACTTCATAGCATTGTACCGCGTTACTTTTGTATTTCTTAACAGTACATTTTTATCTTTCCTGGACATTAAAATTTACTACCTATGGCCATGTTTAAAAGCAAAACATGTTCATGAAATTATTTTCAGTGTGATAGAAATACAGTGTGTTTTTCTCCAGTTTAAGTGGTGATGGTCACACAACACTTTTTCCCTATTGAACTTGATATCTAAAGGAATAACTAAATCCGATAATTAAAAGAAATCCAGGGAATTCACATGACTTTACTTCAAGGTAAGTATGATGTCCAGTGTTGTTTATATGCTCATTGCCTCTTGAGAGAGTTCAATGGGCGTGAGGAGAAAGTTGAAGTGTATCACTGGTAATACCATTACTCCTTATCCACTTCCTACATGCCAATCTAGTTACCAACAGTCCTCTGGGAAAGAACTAGAGTTTGGGGAAGCAAGAGGCAGGACAAGAAGGTTACCAGGAAGTCAGAGCTATGGGGTCTGGGTTCAAAGCCTTAGGTATCCTCCAACCCATACTTTGTAGACTGAGTTTCCACATGAGATTTCCTTTAGGAAAAAAGTTCTACTTGAGTTTGGTCAGGGTGGGGTGGGGGTAGGAGAGAACCTTTTTTAACTTTGGTTATGAAAAATCTTGGGGCACCTGGGTGGCTCAATTGGTTAAGCATCTGACTTTGGCTCAGGTCATGATCTTGAAGTTCGTCAGTTCCAGCCCCATTATCAGGCTCCGTGCTGACAGTGTGGAGCCTCTGGGGATCCTCTGTCTCTCTCCGCACTGCCTCTTTCTCTGCCTCTCCCCCATTTGCATGCACGCTCTCTCTCTCAAAATAAATAAGCTTTAAAAAAAATGAAAAATCTCAAACATATGCAAAAATAGAAGAGAGTGAGTCCCCATGTATCCATCACCAAGCATCAATAATTATTGATACATGGCTATTCTTATCTCATTTATACCACAATCATTCCCCCACCACCTGCTCCCGCAAGATTATTTCACGGTAAATCTCAGACATCACATCATTGTATCTCTAAATATTCCTATATGCATCTCTAAAAGGTACTATTCTTGTGAAACACATAACCACATTATGCTAAATGAAATAAACTAATCACAGAAAGACAAATACTCTAGGATTCCACTTACATGACATGCTTAGGGTCATCAAAGTTATTGAGACAGAAAGGAGAATGGGAGTTGCCGGGGGCTGCAAAGAATGGGGAAATGAGGATTAGTGTTTCATGGGTACAGAGTCTCAGTTTTGCAAGATCCAAAGAGCTGTGGAGATCAATGGTAGTGATGTTGCACAACATTAGAAATTTATCTATTACCACCGAACTGTACATTGAAAAATGGTTGAGTTGGTAAATTCTGTGTATTTTACCACAATAAAAAATAGAACAAAAAAAAACCTTAAAAAAACAAACATAACCACAATAGCCTGAGTACTGAAAAAATGAACACGAATGCCTCATCAAATAGCCAGGAAGTGTTTAAATTTCCCCAATTACGCATAAGTTTTGTTTTGTTTTGTTTTGTTTTTTTTAGTTCGTTTAAACAAGAGTCACACTTTGCATTTGGTTTTTGTCTCTTAATTGTCATATAACCCAATGGGCTGCAAAATTTCTCACATTCTGGCTTTCCTAATTACATCCTCGTGGTGTCATTTAATATATTCTTTGGGCTATAATCTTTTCTTCTGCTGATTGCCCCCGCCCCCCCTTAAACATACTCCTTACTAGTGTCAGTTCTGGGCCTTGTTATGCTGAACTCTCCCCAGAAGTGATTTGATTCGATTTGATTCATTGCTATGGCTTCATTCTAGTCCGCTTGAGGTCGGCACGCCCACCTGCCCGACGAAACTCTTCATCTCCGAGCTCGACGAGACTGCCCGAAACGGAGTTCACCATCTTCTCTTCCTTCCACTATCAAACCTCCAGTGCTCCTTGTGTTCCCTTCTCCTCAGTGAATGGAACCCCAATCTGCACAGACGTCCAAGCCACAAGCGTGGGCCCCATCTTGAACCCCTCCCTCCTCTGCACTTCCTACACCCTCTGTTCTAAGCCCTGTCAGTTATACCTGAACCACTGAATAAATTCATCTACCTCTGTCCGTTCCCCAAACCAACACTCCAGTTGATGTCACCTGTATCTCTTATCTGGATCTTCTCTGGAATCTCTTGTCTTGATTGTTTTAACAGTCCCCTGACTGGTTTTCCCATTAAAATTGTCATTAGATTGCACCTTATTTTTTTCATTCTGCATCTAGAATTGTCTTCCTAAAACCAAATCGGATTCCATTGCTCTGCTATTTAGAACTCTTCAGTGGCTGTTCATTGCTCTAAGGATAAACTCCAAATTGTGAGATGTGGGAAGCCCTTCGAGATTTGTACTCTCCCTTCCTTTCAAGACTCACTCCTCCCCTACCTCTTCTATACCCTTCCCACTACACCCCTGTCATCAAGAGTTCCTTCTGAATCTCTAGTTAAGCCTCTAGGCTCTCATCCCTCTTCTCACTTGCCCTCACACCCTGTTCCCCTGACCTATTTAATCCCTATTTGTGCTTGGATTTCTAAAAATTTTTTTTAATGTTTTTAGTTATTTTTGAGAGACAGAAAGCAGAGCATGAATGAGGGAGGAACAGAAAGAGAGGGAGACACAGAATCCGAAGCAGGCTCTAGGCTCTGAGCTGTCAGCACGGAACCCGACATGGGGCTTGAACCCATGAACTGTGAGATCGTGACCTGAGCTGAAGTGAGATGCTCAATCGACTGACCCAACCAGGCACCCCTATTTGTTTTTTTTTTTTTTTTTAATTTTTTTTTTCAATGTTTATTTATTTTTGGGACAGAGAGAGACAGAGCATGAACGGGCGAGGGGCAGAGAGAGAGGGAGACACAGAATCGGAAACAGGCTCCAGGCTCTGAGCCATCAGCCCAGAGCCCGACGCGGGGCTCGAACTCACGGACCGCGAGATCGTGACCTGGCTGAAGTCGGACGCTTAACCGACTGCGCCACCCAGGCGCCCCAGGCACCCCTATTTGTGCTTGGGTTTCTGCTGTGATGTTCCTCCTGTGTCCCTTGGCTGTGATCCCCCAAGATCGGATTAGTGGCTCTTTCTCTATGCTCTCGTTGCCCCCAGAATCAGCCCTAACGGCACTGCTTGTAATCTCATCAGAAATCTCTTTAAGAGCATGTCTTGATGCTTTTATGTGCTCAGGGTCTGACAAATGCCTAGGCACTTAATTGACTAATAAAGGAGTGAAGGAATAAATGAATGGATGACTCAATCAATGAGTGAAAACTTCTCATATAAATGATCTAAGCATACCAAAGGCAAGCTAGATTATTCTGATTTTCAAAAATTCCCATCTTTTAGCCTTGTAATATCAACTACTCAGATTCATCCAATACCAATCCATTATTCCCTTTATCCTGCACTGTAAGACTTTTCTTAATGTAGCAGAGGAAAATTATCTTCAAAGCATTTCCCAGATAAATGATGAAGTTAGAACACGGGGCATAGAATTTTATGATAAAGTAATTAGTTAACATGCTCTGAGTATCTGATAACTCTTCTGTGAGTACAGGAAATTATGGATCCTGGGGACATTCTGGAAACAATTTCAGTTAAAAAAAAAATCAGATGCAACATTAAATTCTTTTCTTTCAAAATACCCAAAGTGTGCAATATTCTCTTAGTAGGCTATTTCCACTATGTGACATTTCCATGGCTATTTATAATGCATTTCTGTCTATAAAAGAAAACATGCCGTGGTTCTTTTTAAAACGAACAGTCAGTACACATAAAAGAATTTTTGGGTTTTAAAAAAAATGCCTATATTTCTAATACTGTACTCCCTTTCAAGAGACAGGCTTGGGTTCTCTTCTGACTTGTCAATAATGCAGCTTTGGAATTCTTTGGGTTCTTTGGTGACTGTCCTAGAGTGAAGGGCGTCCCACTGCCCCTCCTGTGGCCTCGCTGGGGCCCCAGGAGAACACAGAAGACAGACCACTGTGGCCTGCAAGTTCAGGAAATGATGTTAACCTTATGGCGGCCACTGTCGTCCTGGGAAACGAGGAGGCGATCTCTCAAACCCAGCTCAAGGGGTAAATATTGGTACTTTATATAGGTTACTCGTTCCTCCTTGCTCACCACCCTCCTGTTAACCTCACAATGCATGTTCCCTAAGAGTATGATGAGGGCTAGGAGAGGCAAGCCCGCAAATTACCCTGTGGCCCCAGTTCCACACAGTACATCCAGATAGTATTTGTTTTCGGCAAAATTTTATTTACAATTAACAGTTCCACACGTGAAAATCGTAACATTTTTACACAGACAGTTTCCTTTGGTTAAATGTGCCCACCTCTGCAGAACTTTGATGCTAGAAAACATGCAAGCAGTAGGAAATGCAAATACTAAATGCATTAATCAACCAAATAAGGCCCTGCCCCTGCTAGGCAATTTGTACCGATATAGGCCTATATACACGTTAAAAATTCTTCACCTTCTAGGGGCGCCTGGGTGGCTCAGTCGGTTAAGCGTCTGACTCTTGATGTCGGCTCAGGTCATGATCTCACGGTGTGCATTCAAGCCCTCCCCGTCAGGCTCTGCACTGACAGTGAGAAGTCTGCTGGGATTCTCTCTCCCTCTCTCTCTGCCCCTCCCCCACTCATGCTATCTGAGTCTCTCTCTCTCAAAATAAATAAATAAACCTAAAAATTAAAAAAAAAAAAATTCTTTACCTTCTTAGATCAAACAGCAGCTTTTTACAAAACGAAAAACATTACCTTTCTCATTTTAAAGGAAAAACAATTTTTTTTTTAATTTCAATGTTTATTTATTTTTGAGAGAGAGAGAGAGGCAGAGCACAAGCAGGGAAGGCGCACACATAATCCCATATGCAGAGTATCAAGCAGATACTGACAGTATGTCCTTAAGGAAGCTCATCTATGAGGTCAGAGGCCCTCACTGTGCGCTGGCCAATCCGCACTTGAAAGCCACCATTTCGGCAAGATTGTTCCAGACTCTTAGCTGGAGCAAACGCAAGAACTGCCATCAACACCCAGGCATTTGCGGGAAAAGGCCGGCAGGACAGAGGACATAAAGAGTCTGTGGGAGAAGGCCAGCAGGACAGAGGACATCAAGGAGGTTTGCTCTCATTAATTAGCCACAACCAAATAAACAGCAGAGCCTAAGCACCCTAAAAGATGAGATGAACTGAAATCTTAGTTCATTTATTCTCATTGTACTCAAGGTAATAAATTTATCTCTGGGTGCAGCTTAATCCACATCTGACTGTGATATGTAACTTCGAAATTGCCATTATTTTCTTCGTCCAAAATTGCTTTTTGATTTCTTCTTTGTCTCAGGCTTTGTGAGAAAATTTTAAATTGCCAAGAAGTTTCATTTTTGTGTGTGTGTTTATGTTTGTGCTGAAACTTTTAAATTTTCTTGTATTTTGTGCCTGTGTAATTTCTAGGATTTGGAATTTGTTGAAAAGTTTGTGGCTGCTAAATGATCAGTACTTGTAAATATCTCATGATATGGGATGTAGTCTCTTTCAAGATTTGTTCTTTTTGCTTACACTGCTCCTTGATCACAGCAATTATGATCACTTAAATGTCACCTTTTTTTTAATGCTTTTATACTGGATGGGTATCACACATTGCCATTTTTTATGCAGTATTCTCTTATTCTTGAATTCTTTGCTGCAATTTAGTAAGCAGGACATTTCCGGGTCATTTTTTTTTTCAGGACAGGCATAACATGAGGTGCATTTTCTGAATCCCCAAATGTATCTAAGAATATCTCTGTTGCATTTGCATATAAAACCGTACTGGCTTGATATAAAATACTGAGGTTACTTTTTTCCCCCTGCAGAATTACATATTAAAAAAATTTTTTTTAACCTTTATTTATTTTTTGAGAGACAGAAAGAGACAGAGAACGAGTGGGGGAGAGGCAGAGAGAGAGGGAGACACAGAATCTGAAGCAGGCTCCAGGCTCCGAGCTGTCAGCACAGAGCCTGACACGGGGCTCGAACTCACAAACTGTGAGATCATGACCTGAGCCAGAGTCGGACGCTTAACTGACTGAGCCACCCAGGTGCCCCAGATGAATCAAATTTTTAAAAGCAGTTTTAGGTTTTCAGAAAAAAAAAATTGAGAGAAAAGTAATCTTGAGTTGGGGTGGTCATTTCTTGCAACCTGTGAACCCGTATCAATACATTAATACTAAGTCAAGTCTACACGTTAGGGTTCACTCTTTCTGTACTACATTCTATAGGCTTCTGATAAGTATATAATGGCATGCATTCACCAATATGGTGACCTAAAGAATAATAGTTTCATTTCTCTAAAAATCTTCTGTGCAATCCATTTCTTCATCCCTCCCTCGTACCCGCCCCCTTATTCCTTGGCAACTTCCGATCTTTTTACTGTCTCCATAGTTTTATCTTTCCCGGGATATCACATAATTGGAATCATAGAGTACCCTGCCTCTTCACATTGGCTGCTGTCCCTTAGCAATATGCATTTAAGGTTCCTCGATGCCTTTTAACGGCTTCGTGGCTCCTCATTTATTTATTGTTTTATTGCTTAATAGTTCTTCTTTGTCCGGATGGATCACAGTTTGTTTATCCATTCACCTGCTGAAGGACATCTTTGGTTGATTCCAAGATTTGGCGATTACGAACAAAGCTTCTAACAGCATCTGTGCGCAGGTTTTTATGTGAACGTAAGTTTTCAGCTGAAGGAGCCCGATGGCTGGATCATCGGGGAAGAATATAGTTAGCTTCTTTGGTAAGGAAGTGCCAAACTGTCTTCCAGAGTGGCTGTGTTATTTTGCATTCCCACCCAGCAATGAATCAGAGCTCCTGTCCCTCCACGTCCTCACCAGCATTTAATGCCATCAAAATTCTGAATTTTGGTTCTAATAGGTGTGTAGTAGTAACTTGCTTTTCTTTTTAAAGTTTTTTACTTTTGAGAGAGAGAGAGAGAGAGAGAGAATGAGTTGGGGAGGGGCAGAAAGAGAGAGAGAGAATCCCAAACAGGCTCTGCACTGCCCGCGCAAAGACCGACCTGGGGCTCGAACCCACGAGCTGCAAGATCGTGACCTGAGCTCGAGTCGGACACTTAACTGACTGAGCCACCCAGGGACCCCTCATTGTTTTAATTTACATTTCCCCCCACCCAGGGACCCCTCATTTTCCCGGTGACATATGATGTGGAGCATCTTCTCTTATGTTTCTTTGCCATTTGTAGATCTTCTTTGGTGAGGGGTCTGTTCACATTTTTGAGAGAGAGAGACAGACAGAGACAGAGTGCAAGTGGAAAGGGGCAGAGAGAGAGGGAGACACAGAATTCGAAGCAGGTTCCAGGCTCCGAGCTATCACCGCAGAGCCCGACATGGGACTCGAACTCACGGATCATGAGATCATGATCTGAGTCAAAGTCGGACGCTTAACCGATTGAGCCACTGAGGCGCCCCTTTCATTTTTCAGTTTTCAGAGTTCTTGAATCTTTTTTTTTTTTTTTTTTTTTTTTTTGGAGTTCCTCTTGAATCTTGAACACCAGTCCTTTAGCTGACACGTATTTGGCATAGATTTCCTCCCAGTCTGTGGCCTGTCTTCTCGTGCTTTTCATTGTGACCTTTTGGAAAGCAGGAGTTCTCAAATGGCGTTATATCTAAAGAAGTCATCACCAAACCCAAGGTGGTCTAGATTTTTCTCCTATGTGTCTTCTGGAAGTTTTATGGTTGTGCATTTTACATGTAGAGCTCTGATCCATTTGGAGTTAATTTTTGCAAAAGGTGTGAGGCCTGTGTCTAGACTCATTATGTTTGCATATGGCTGTCTGGTTGTGTCAGTACCTTTTCTTGTGTCTTTTTTTAAGATAATCTTCAGTTTTTTTCTGTCTGTAAGTTTTGGAACTTGCACTTTCCCCCCAAGTCACTGGTTTAATTTTCTGTAGCCTCCAGTCTTCTGTTCCCTGTTTCTATAGACTTTCATTGATCATTTCTAATTCCCTCTTTACTTTATATCTTCCTTATCTTGGATTCTTTTTTGATAAGTGAGCAATGGCCTCTCCAGTTTTCTTTGAGAATGTGAACTACGGATTTTTTTAAAACTTAAATTGCACATGGGGCGCCTGGGTGGTTCAGTCGGTTAAGTTTCCGACTTCGGCTCAGGGCACGATCTCACAGTCTGTGAGTTCGAGCCCAGCGTCGGGCTCTGTGCTGACAGCTTAGAGACTGCAGCCTGCTTCGGATTCTGTGTCTCCCCCCTCTCTGCCCCTCCCATTCTCATGCTCTGTCTCTCTCTGCTCTTGATAATAAATAAACGTTAAAAAAAAAAAACCACCTTAAATTGTACATAAATTGGATGAGCATGCATCCTGCTGAAGGTCTGTTTACACCTGTCATACTCTCACAGTTACTAATAGCTAAATACAGAACAGTGCTCGTGGGAATGCAGGCTGGTGCAGCCACTCTGGAAAACAGTATGGAGGTTCCTCAAAAAACTAAAAATAGAACTACCCTATGATCCAGACAATTGCACTACTAGGTATTTACCCAAAGGATACAAGTATGCTGTTTCGAAGGGACACATGCACCCCAATGTTTATAGCAGTGTTATCGACAATAGCCAAAGTATGGAAAGAGCCCAAATGTCCACTGATGGATGAATGGATAAAGAAGATGTGGGATGTATATACAATGGAGTATTACTCGGCAATCAAAAGGAATGAAATCTTGCCATTTGCAACTACGTGGATGGAACCGGAGGGGATTATGCTAAGTGAAACGAGTCAGTCAGAGAAAGACAAAAATCATATGACTTCACTGACATGAGGACTGTAAGAGACAAAACAGATGAACATAAGGGAAGGGAAACAAAAAGAATATAAAAACAGGGAGGGGGACAAAACAGAAGAGACTCTTAAATATGGAGAACAAACTGAGGGTTACTGGAGGGGCTGTGGGAGGGGGGATGGGCTCAGTGGGGGAGGGGCGCTAAGGAATCTACTCCTGTAAATCATTGTTGCGCTAGATGCTAACTAATTTGGATGTAAATTTCAAAAAACAAAGAAAAAAGAAAAAAAAGAAAAAAGTAAGGAGAAGAAAAAATAGAACGGTGTTCAAAGGCGTTCCAGTTTGGACAAGAGATTCTATAGTGACTCTCCATACAAATCTTAGTTATGTGTCCCGGAGGTTCAGCTGAGCCTCGTTTTCACCATGTGCCTCTTCAGAGTTTTTACGGCTAAAAGAAATTAATTGCTGCCCTTTATTATTTTACCCGGTGCAGAGACAAGTCGTTCGACATGTGACAGGATTTAACCCTCCCCCAAACCCCACAGGTCAGAACGATCCTCCCCATTTTACCAGTGAGGAAACTGATGCCCAGAGATGGGGGCTGGGGAAAGAGAGGGGCTCTGTGCTTTTCTGAACTTTCCTGACTAGGAAAAAGCCTACAGATAGGAGGTGGGAGAGGGCAGTCACTTTATTTGTCGGGGGGTTTTTTTGCGGGTGGGGGGAGAAAGCAGGGAAGCCCTCTGAATCTGGCAAGGGTGGCCCTTTCCTGAGGCTCCCCGGAGACATCTTCCCGCGTGTGGAACATCTGGGGTGGGAATGGGCACGGAACACGAGCGGGAGCAGAGTCTGACATCTTTTAAGAGCGTGAGGATGACTCCTTCTGCAGGAGTGCCAAGCCAGAAAGGTCATTCTAGACCTCCAGAAATCCAGCCTGCCTGCCAAATGCATCCTTGTGCCGCACTCCTGACATTGAGACATACCTGCACGGCCTCTGTCGGGCTTACGATGAGGTGCAGGAAAAGTACAAAGGCTGAAAACTTGACCGGTCCAGAGAGACTGACAACAACGGGCCAGACGCATTAAACGCTCCACAGACCAAGAGGCTGTGCACGACGACCACCCCTGATACGGGGACCTCGCCAGAGATGTGGCCCAGCCCAGACATGCTTTACGCCCGATAATGATCCAAACGGACTCCTCGAGAAAGCAATCACCCTGAATACACTGTGCCCTCCAAACGTGTAACAGGCCTGGCACATGGGCCACTCCCCTGCTCAGAGCAGCGCTGACACGGCCACCTGCCCAGACCTGCTACCCATCCCGTTCACACCAATGACCTACGGCGCACGACCACTTGCTGGCACCGTGAGAGGCCCCGCCCACCAGAACTCGGGTGGGTAAGATGGGGAAGGAGACCAAGCTGAGGTTACCTGAAGTTCCCAGCAGAGCAACACCTTCCATCTCGCAGCCATATAAAACCCTGCTACTCAAAGTGCGGTCCCTGAAGCAGGCGCCCTGGCGTCACCTACACGTGTGTCACAAATGCAGAAACTCAGACCTCATAATCCTGCATAATAAATTCATAAAAATCTGCATAATTCCCCAGGTGGCTCATACGCACTTGAAGCATGAGAAACGCTGCTAAAAACGCTTGAATATCTTTCTAGAAGTCTGAGCCGGGCATCATTTTTACGGGATCGCCGTAGCTGAAGAAGGAGTGAGCGGGGGGTGGCGGCTGGGTGGCTCAGCCGGCTGAGCATCCATCCGGCTTCGGCTCGGGTCGTGATCTTGCGGCTCGTGGGTTCGAGCCCCGCATCGGGGTCTGTGCTGACAGCTCAGAGACTGGAGTCTGCTTCC
This sequence comes from Lynx canadensis, assembly GCF_007474595.2. Taxonomy (NCBI): domain Eukaryota; kingdom Metazoa; phylum Chordata; class Mammalia; order Carnivora; family Felidae; genus Lynx; species Lynx canadensis. Next base: position 7,624,011 of record NC_044316.2, read on the forward strand.
GATTCTGTGTGTCTGTCCCTCCTCCGTTCACACTCTCTCTCTCTTCTCTGAAAGTAAATAAATAAAACATTTTTTAAAAATTAAAAATTCATAAAAAAAAATGACAGAAAGGAGCAGGGAGCAGCCATCGTTCATGTGAAGATACGCCTGCTCACTCAGGAATGTCGTCATGGGCGGGCAAACGTAACAAGCAGGTGGTGATGGCTGACAAGTCACATGTGTTTAGGAAGCTTTGTTTTTCTTAATCTTTTAGAAAACAACCCCAGGATCTGCACACACTTCTCTGAGCCTACTCCAGAGCCAGAAGAGAATTCTGAAAAATTATACACGCTTCCAAGTCTGTTATGGGAATAAGCTTCTGGGAGATTCTGCCTGTTTCCCTCAAAATCTGAACATCGTCACAGTCAGGTACTTATTCCTGCCACTCTGACAAGAGCAGGATTATTAACTCTGCCTACAGTAAAATATTCATATGAAAAATAAAATGCGTTGCAATTTTATGCATTACAACTACTATGAGCTGTTAATGGCTTAGGTGTCCAGACACATCTCATTCCTCACGAGGGCTCGTTTCCAACGAGGACACTTCTCGTGTGGCTAATTCGGTCCCCTCGTTTTCAACTATTGGCCATAGGCGTGCTGATTCTTCTGTTTACTTCTCCTGACATGGAATCTGTGTTTGTCTCACACTGAAAGTTGAGACGGATTCTGTCAGAATTGTTTTTGTTCCCTTCCAAATGTTTCAGTTCCAGAAAAAGGGAGAAGGAAAGTGTATCGTTTTTCTTGGCCAGATTAAAATTCCAATTGCCTGGAAGGATGAAGAGATCAGCAGAAATTGCCTCGCCGGCAACCTTCACCCCAACCCCATCTCACACACTCACACTCACACTCACACACACACACACACACACACACACACACTAAAGCAGCAGTCAGGTGACTCTAGGCTGTTTGCTGCACAGAAGTGATGTATTAGAAAAAAAGGAAAGATAGGCACCTGGGTGGACCAGTCCGTTAAACCTCTGACTCGGTTTTGGCTCAGGTCATGATCTCACGGTTCGTGAGTCTGAGTCCCATGTCGGGCTCTGCGCTGACAGTCTGGACTCTGCTTGGGATTCTCTCTTTGCCCCTCCCCCACTCCTTCCTCTATCTCCACTCTCACAAAATAAATAAATAAACATTTAAGAAAAGAGAAAAAGGAAAGAAAAAGGAATCTCTTTCCAGCTCTTGAGCTTTGAATAGCTGTGTTCCCGAAGCATCGCTTTCGGGAAACTTTCTTCCCTGTGATCAGAGAAGCAACGGGATTGTGGGTGAGGGATGCCCATCTCCACCAGAGGAAGGAGGACTTTTTCTTTGTACAAAGGTACTTCTGCTCACCAAGCAGGGAGACTGCGTGGCTGTGCACACCCACAGGGCACACTGTTTCCTGTGTGGACCATTCAGACGGGTGTCTTTTTCTGATTTGCGCGAAGGCAACATAAATGCTCACGGAGACCCGGGGGGGGGGGGTGGTCCTGAGCAGGAGGCTCTGTTTTCCGCACTTAAATTAGGCCAAGGAAGGTCAGGAAGTAAGGAGAGGAGCTGGGTCTGCTTCCCCATGGAAATTCCTGGGGAGAGAGGAAGACTCTAGAGAAGAAATGGTTACAGGACATATGTGGGCAGAGGGAACTTACCTCTGGCTGTCTCCTGTATGGGAGCAGGGAGCAGGGGCAGCAGCTTCTCTGCTGCCCCCAGGGGGATAGAGGGCCAGCTCCATCATGAACTTCACAGACAAGGAAACGGAGGAAGGAGAGGGCATGCACAGAGGAGGCTAGCTGGGGAGGGGGGAATCGGAACCAGAACCCCAACGATCAACACCTGTTTTCCCCTGACCTGTGGCCCCCTCTCCTCACAAATGCACACCTTCTTATAATAGAAGCTTACCAGAATTTGGGGTGGGGGGAGCGGGGGACAATGCAAAGGGCGGTGGACCCACAGTGGACCAAGTTTAAATTTCCTCCATGATGGTAGAATAGGAGCTTGGGGTAGAAGATAAGTGGTTACAGGGGGTGCCTGGGTGGCTCAGTCGGTTAAGCATCTGACTTCAGCTCAGGTCACAAACTCATAGTTTATGGTTTCAAGCCCTGCGTCAGGGTCTGTGCTGACAGCTCAGAGCCTGCAGCCTGCTTCGGGGTCTGTGTTTCCCTCTCTCTGACCCTCCCCTGCTCACGCTTTCTCTCTCTCTCTCTCTCTCAAAAGCAAATAAACATAAAAAAAACTTTTTTTTAAAGGAGATAAGTGGTTACAGGAAAAAGGAAATAAAATAAATAAAAGAGGGTACATTTTTGCTTCCCTGTATTTTGTAGGCTGAGTCATACCTGCTATCCGTCCTTCTGCCCAGTCAGGCACCACTGTTTATTTTGAGACAGAGATTTCTAATACTACCTAACATCATGCTTTTAATCAGCACGAAGTGCATATTTTTTAACTTGGCAAACGATGTAGTTCCTTAGAAAAACATTTTTTTAAATGGCACGATTCTCAAAAACAACATTTAAAGAATTCTTAAGCAAATTCAAATTTCTCTGATATTAAATGGAAATATCCTGACCTCTTACATTCTAGACGGAGTTTGCTAATAGTACAAATATTTCAGAATTTATTGGTAAAATAATAGTCTGTATTAAGTTCCAATTATTCTGTTAATGTTTAAACCATCTTGGGGCTCCTGGGTGGCTCAGTCAGTTAAGTGTCTGACTTTGGCTCAGGTCATGATCTCACGGTCCATGAGTTCGAGCCCTGCGTCGGGCTCTGTGCTGACAGCTCGGAGCCTGGCACCTGCTTCGGATTCTGTGTCTCCCTCTCTCTCTGCCCCTCCCCCACTCGTGCTCTGTCTCTGTCTCAAAAATAAATAAGTCTTAAAAAATTTTTTTACACATCTTAAGTTACCTAAGCTTAGCATGTTTGTCCTCTCATTTTCAAGAAACAAATTCGTTTTGCGCCCCAATGAAAAGGTACACTTGTATAAAAAAAGACGTTTCAAACAAAATGGGACATTTCGACCCATTTTAAAAAAGCAGCAGCCTGGTAAATAAATACAGGCATGTAAATAAAGGTCTCTGGCTTTCTTCTCTTCCAATAGTTGGAAGAGACGAATGAAAAAGAATTAATACAGTAATTTTCCTATTTGGCTCCCCTTCTAAACTTTCTTCAGCTCCCCAGCATTTATACCAAATTTGCCTTAGTTCTTATTTGAAGGGGACAGTCATAAAAAAGTCTTGAGAAGTGTTATAAAGTTTCCTAATTAAGATACACATTTTTTTTCTAATATGGATTAAAACAAATGTTTTCTGTATTTACAAGCGTTCGGTATAACAGCAACAACATCCCTCTGGTTTACAAGTCAAAAGTGAGGAAAAATACACGTCGCCTTTTGCTTTTACAGAAGCACACACGTCACGTGCACCCCGATTCAGACACAGAGGCTGAAATCTAAAGCACACAACACAAATGGTCACAGGGGGTAAAGTGATCTCTTCCGGAAGACTCTCCCCCGGTAAGCGTATCGCCCCCTTTACAAAAACGCCACATAAGCTAATTCCCATCCTCCCTCTCCCTCTTAGACGTTTAATTTCAAGTGCACACTTGTATGGAGCCCATGTTACGCTTGCTGTTCTGTTCTACTCAACTAGCTGTTGCTCGAAGGTATGTACGGACGTGGTTTAGACTTCAGGACTTCATGCCCCCAAGGTTAAGGCCACGCACCTTTCCCATCTCCGGCGGGAGGGAGAGACAGAGACACGGAATCCGAAGCAGGTAAGACGGACACTGACTTCCCCACATTCGTCTAACGAAATCCTCAGAAGTGACTGATTTAAACAACTCCACTTCCCATCCTCTCCTGAAGCTGGGGGAGAAGAGGAAGGATGTTTATGGTGGTTGTTGAGCGAGGCTTCAGGGAAAGCTCCCCCTTTTTTTTTTTTGGCTTCCTCTTCTTCCCCATCTTTTTTGCAGGGAACAGGAAACGATGACCACGGTACGGTGTCTACACCTTGGGATCTTGAGGCTTCAAGCTCTTGTATTAAGGGTGGCTGAGCCAGACGGCAAGGGGGCTGAATCCCTCACGACGGGATGGGACCACCATTGCAGAGCATGAGGTAAGGTTCCATCGGAGAAGCAGCATCACTAATGTGTGTGTGTGTGTGTGTGTGTGTCCCGTGACAGAGACTGAACCTTGAGTAACTTCGGGAGCAGGTTAAGCCCTATCTGTAAGGCTGTGGTCCTTGTACCTGATGCTAGAGGCTGCACGCGGCTGAGAAGGAAAGATGGACATGAGATGAAAGAGAAGACCAACCGGAACACTCCGGCACCATCTGGAGTCCTTGGGACAGACTGGGCCCGTGTTAGGCCTTACTGACCTGAGAGGTGGAAACAGCCCTTAGACACTGGGGACTTTTACGGTGGAGCTAAATGCATACACCTGACCCGGGCATCCAAGAAGCTAAGAGGATCCGAGAAAAGGTGGAACGAGTGTGGGTCCTCACATCAATGAGGTGGGCCAGCAGATATACGAGAACACCCGCGTTCTCGGGTGACCCGAGAACACAGGATGGCTGCTGTGGCCCTTCTCCTCCCCACATTTCCCCAAGAACCTCTGTGCAACCCCCTCTAACCAGGGACACACGGGAAAGGGAATCCCAGAATACAGTGTCACACAGCTTGGAGGCCGTCACATCCTGCGGTTCGTTAAGTTTCCTTTTTTTTTTAATTAAAAAAAATGGTTTTTTCACATTTATTTATTTTTGAGAGACAGAGAGAGACAGAGCATGAGCAGGAGAGGGGCAGAGAGAGAGGGAGACGCAGAATCCGAAGCAGGCTCCGGGCTCCGAGCTGCCTGCACAGAGCCCGATGAGGGGGCTCAAAACCACGGACCGTGAGATCTTGACCTGAGTCAAAGTCGGATGCTCAACTGACTGAGCCACCCAGGCGCCCCTACATTTCCTTTTTTTAGAACTACTTCATTTGAAACACTGTTAGCAATGAAATACAATCCCTAATGGATGCTGGGCCCCTATAAAGAAATGTTGACTCGTGGCTGAACTAAATAACGAATGTGACATGTGGACTCAGATAACTTCAACAGAAACTTTCCTTGTCTTGATTGCATGTGAGACGCCCCTTTAAAGAAAACTATTGAAAAGCATACTTGGAGAAGGAAAAGTTAAAAGGTCAAGGCATTGCTAGAGAAGGGCAGAATGAAAGAATCATCTTCTTCATTCCGGAAAGAAGGCCGGGAAGGGATAGGTCATTGTCTATTTGGCAACAAAAGACATGGCCAAGAGAACTGTGGGGCTTGTAAAGAAAATTCTGAAAGGTTAATTCCGGGATGAAGGGACAGCATCGCAATGCCAAGTTGTTTTTTAATTTTATTTATTTTTTCTGAGAGAGAGGAGCGTGTGTGAGCAGGGGAGGGGCCGGGGTGGGGGAGAGAAGACAGAGAGAAAGAGGGAGAGAAGAGAATCTTAAGCAGGCTCCATGCTGGGCATGGGGCTCGATCTCACGACTGTGAGATCATGACCTGAGCTGAAATCAACAGTTGGGCACTTAATCGACTGAGCCACCCAGGAGCCCTGAGTTGTTTTGCTTTGTGGCGTAACAGGCACCCTGTTATGTGACATAAGCTTTTGAAGTACAAGCATTTACGTTTTAAGCCCGTTACTGTGTTGTTACAAACAAGACAATTCCTTGAAATCTGGGGAGGCGGGCGGCACACCACTTGTGTCAGGTGGATCGTCTGGAACTGAGCGAGGACCGCAAGCAGGTTAGTGGAAGCGGGGGCTACCTGTGAACAATAAAGGGGGCAGGAAGCAGAGTGGGGCAGAGAGAGCCTGCAGATCCTGAGGCGGACCTGACTCTTTGGGAAGAAAGGGGAGGGAAGCAGGATTCTCCGCGAAAGCCTCAGCTTGTGATGCACATTTGACAAGGTTCAGGTGAATCCAAAGGGGAGCCCTGGGAGAGCCCCACATCCGGCAGAAAGGGCCAAGCCCTAGGATTCACGTCACGCTCAGTCGCCGGTTGGGACATTTCTTAGAAAGAATGTGGTGTCGGCTCAAAAGCCGGGTTGGATCCTGAAGGTGCTGGCACTGGAGGCTGTCAGCCAAGCACACTCCCCATCCCGGCGATCAGCGGGACCTTCCTTGAAGCAGATCTACGAAAGCGGGCTTCTGTGCCTGCCACGGCATGGTAATGATAGATAGATCCTTTCAACACGAGAGACAAACCCATGTCTCAAAGCCAAGATGATAAGAATACTTATTAGGGCAGCGTGGCTTGCCTCGGACCAGAAACTCATTGGGAAGAACGATTAAGAAATGAATGGGTCTCTACCAGGACATATTACTCTTGATTTTGAGCTGGGAGGTTGCGCTGTGTTCACCCCACACCCCGAACTGGATTGGAACACGGGTTGACATTTATCCACGGTGTTCCCTGTGGCCAAGTTCAGTGACTTTTCTCCCCATTCAGCACACATTCTCCAGGTGAGTCATGCTCCCGTATCTCCCCCACCCAATCAAAGCCCTGCTGTCCCCACGCCCCAACCTCAGGCTTCCTACCTTCCCTGATACCCTAACTTCCCACCAAAGTGTACCTGCTCTGTTTTTCATTGGCAGACTGACAACCGAGGCTGAAAACTAATTGGCTCGGCTGATGAGAGCATGATGATCGCCTTATTTACCCCTACAGAATTCACCCAAAGAAATGGCTAGCCAAGGGGGGTGGGGGGTGCGGATTTCCTTTCATTTGTTCAGGCCGATGTTGGTGAAATTTTGGACAATGTTGGTAGGTGGTATTTGCCGTTTACATCGAGAAGGCAGCAGCTTATGCTAAATATAATGGCTAATTATAAATTATATTTTATATGGAATAAAATAATTCCATATTTTGTTCCCCAAGGGTACTCATTCCTGATTAACGACCTCAGCAAGTGGGTAATGATTATTCATCGGCCTCTTTAGGAACTTTAATCGTGTGGAGGACTTTCTAGACTTCAGATGGACTACTCTAGATAGAGGCATAGAAACAGTAATCAAGTAACAAGTAAGTACCTGCTGGATACAGGGGATGGTGCTTGGTACTTTAAGGGTACCACGGGTTTAATTTAGCTGTCCGACAAATTATACACTATAATGCCATTTTACAGATGAGGGTCAGAAAAGTTCAACGGCCTAAGATCAGTCAACCAGCAAATTATAGTGGTCAAGCCTGATGCAGATCAGGTCTATCGGGCTCCCCACTCTTTTACCCTATTCTTTCTCACCCTACAATTCACAATTACCTGGACTTGCGACTTGAACTCCACCTCCATTGACATTAGCAGGGTTTAACAGTTGGTGTGCTGGCTGGTGGGGGGGGGGGCAGCTGGAATTACAGAGAAGATAAGATTGGCCACGTGTCGATGACTGCTGACACAATTACCCCACCCCATATTGGGGGAGGGTTATCATACAACTTTCTTTGCTTTTTATATATGTGAAATTTGCCATAATAAACGCTGGCTTATAGGAATGTTCATTCTGTAGAGGCTTTCGATAGCCACAAATGCAGGACCCCAACTGGCAACACACACACACACACACAGCTAAAAACTTCTTCTACAGCAGACAATGCAGATATTAATCAGTTGTCAAGGTGCAAAACCAAGTCCAGAGATCTCGGCGTGCCCCACATACATCAGTGGGAGCAAATGCTCCCTTTCTGTGAATGAATCACAGCATTCAGCGCCACTCTCTGTCATGCTCCTCGCCATTTGCTCAAGCCCAGCCAAACCAAACGAGGGATCACCAGTGGAGAGAACTGCAAATGTTTGCAAACTGTGAGCAAATGAGGAGAGAGTCCCACATTTAGACAGACATGAATTATTGTGTGCAGGTATAAATAAACATTGTTCTCTGCTCAGGGTCTGTCAGCACCTCCGTGCTCCACACAAACCCATCCAGAGATAAATGAGCTAGTGTTACTCATACCTGATGAGCTCCAAAAACCACCTGAAGGGGCACACGCTGTACTTTGCTAAGCTTGTTTGCAAAACTCAGCCGTTGGAATACAGAGCTGCCCACAAAGCATGCAGCCAACTCTGAAATATGTGTTTTTAGGGAGCCATGAGGGCAAAACGGGTGTTCTCTTTTGTTGACCCACGTTCCAGGTCTTGGCAGTGGGCGCTCCGGGAGTCCAGGAGTCCACAATTATTTTCCCCTCTCCCTTGTCCATTTTTTAATTAAGGCATGCTTATTATATGATACGTTTTAAAATACAATCAAAAGGAACATTTAAAATTGCCTTAATTCTCCCAACCAGAAGTAACCACTGCTAATTTTGAACACATGCTTCTAGAATTTTTAATGCATGTATAAAGTCTACAGAATTAAAACAGGAACATAGTGTAGGTAACCTGCATTGTTCATTCAAAAAGAGCCTATGAACGTTTTAATGCCCATAAACAGCCTTTACAACGATATTTACAATGTCTGAGCATATGGACATAAAATAATTTATTTAGTCAAGACGTATTATTGGAGATTTACCGGGAACTGAACCTTTGGGCTGCTCTCAAATTTAATTTTTGCTCCTGAAAATTGAGCTTGAGTGACTATTTTCATAGACAATTGTTTCTACCAATCCATTGTAAGGATAAATCCTTAAAAGGAGAATGCACAGATTAGAACTTTTGGAGGCTTCTTCTAGAGAGTACACACGATCCTGTTCCTCATCATCCTACATTTAATAGCACTGACTGATAACTATTCTTTTTTTTTTTTAATCTTTGCCAATTCAAAAGATATCTTTGCATTATATCACTTTTTTAAATTTGTGCTTCTCTTACATTGATACCGAAGTTTTTTTTGTTTGTTTTATTTTTTAAAAATTTTTTAACGTTTATTTGTTTTGAGAGAGACAGACAGAGTGCGAGCAGGGGAGGGGCAGAGAGAGAGGGAGACACAGAATCGGAAGCAGGCTCCAGGCTCTGAACTGTCAGCACAGAGCCCGACACGGGGCTCAAACTCACCAGCCGGGAGATCATGACCTAAGCTGAAGTCGGACGCTCAACCAACTGAGCCACCCAGGCACCCCAATGATACTGAAGTTTTTATCATATTTATTGAAAAAATGTGTATCTTCCTCTCTGTTCATATGCTTTTGTGCAGTTAGTATTTATCTCTAAGGCTGTTCACATCTCAATAGCAGTATTTCCTTGTCTGTCCTGTGCGATGCAATTTTCCCCCATTTTTGATTGCCTTTTGACTTGATTTGTTCTTTGGAACACAGAAAAGTTTAAGATTTTTAGGTTAAAAAATGCACACACCTTAATCTTTATGGATTCTATGATTTAAGTTGTACATGGACTATCTTTCCCAAGCTTATTTGTTCTTTTATTAACTCATTTAAAATTTTTAATCTATCTAGAATAAACTTTAGAGAGTAGCGTGAGGTATAGACATAACATTTTTTTCTCCCCATGTGATGAGTCAGTGGTTCCTACCCTGTTTTTAGTATAAACACTAATTTGTTGTGATGAGCACTGGGTGTTATATACAAGTGTTGAATCACTGTATTGTATACCTGAAACTACTATTATACCATATGTTAATTTGAATTTAGATAAAAATTTACGTATATATGTACATATAAAAATATATACACATATATACATATATACGTATATATATATATGCACTCTTTTCCATACTGATTTAACCTATCGCCCTTATCTAAATATGCTAGATACTTATATAGTCTTTGGTCTGTCCTCATTCTTTTCATTCTGTTTCAGTGGTCTTGGTATCTATTCTTGGGCAAGTACCACCAAGTTATTTTAGCTATTGGTCACTTTCTTTTTTTAAGAAATTTTAAAAATGTTTTATTATTTATTTTTGAGAGAGGCAGAGCATGAGCGGGGGAGGAGCAGAGAGACAGAGAAGGAGACACAGAATTTCAAGCAGGCGAGCCTGACGCGGGGCCCGAACCCACAGACTGCGAGATCATGACCTGAGCTGAGGTCTGACGCTCCACCGACTGAGCCACCCGGGTGCCCTGCAATTGGTCACTTTCCAGACGTATTAATACCTTAGTGGAGAGCCCTATCTTATTCCGTTTTGTTTTCCGACTTTTCTTAGCTGTTCTCTCTCATTATTCTTCCTCAAACACTTTGGAATCATTTAGGCACTATGTCTGGGATTACGTTACAGCCATAGATTACAGTGCAGAGAATGAACAGCCTGCGATATTCTCTCTCCTAACACAGAAAGCTGGTGTCTTTTCATGCATTGCAGTTACGTTGGGTGGGGCCATCTGATCAGTTCCGAGCAGTGAGCTGGGAACGTCAGAGACATTTACCACGTATGATCAGAGGGAATTAAGAGCATATGTGAGTCTTTCACATTCTCTTCCTCTGAGGTGGTGACCATAGAGGCCATATCCTGAGAATGGTGGAGTCACAAGGTGGAAACAGCCTGGATTCTTGAAGTCCTGCTTGGAGGACAGTAATTCTGAAGTCACCCAGCCCGCACTAAGCTTGAAGTGAGCAGGACGTAAACCTTTGGTTTGTGTCAAGCCATATAGGTCTGCGGCTTTGTTTATTACCGTAGTATAGTCCCTTAGTAAAGGCTGCACATTTCTTAAGTATTGAGAGGTCTCTTGTTACTGTGATAAGGGAGTCACATTTTCACTTACCGTGATGTTCCTTTCTACCGGACAGGGGACCCATCTGCCTAGCAGGAGAGGAAGGGGACAGATAGATACAAGGCAGGAGCCTAAGAGCTCCTGTTCCTGATTGCAGTTCTAGCTCACATTCGGCCAGGGCTGCAGGGCAATGCTCCAGGGTGGTTCTTCCCAGAGCAGACCCACTTTCTGTCTTAAGCCAGCTTTGCTGCTGACCTGCTTTCCTGAGCCCGGGAACTCATTCCAAGCAGAAAGGCCACCGAATGCTTCAGGCAGCCTCTGTGTCTGTACCTGAGACGCTCAATCCTGGATTGTTTGTCCTGGCTCCCGGCCCCTCTAGCTCTGAGTCCGGGGAGGCGGGCATTGGTTGAATTCTGCTTGGTGGCCCCTCCTCGTTCTCTGTGCGGGAGTCTCACCCTTTATGTGTCCTGAAATCGCGGACTGATGGGCTCTTGTCACAATCTGGCCTCACCTATGCTCTAAATTTGCAAGAGTTCTTAGAAATTCCAGCCAAGTGGGCACCACCCCCGATTTCACAGGCACACATGTTCTTTTCATAGAGAATGTGGAGGTGTGTGTGTGGGGGGAGGGGAGAATTAATTAAATGTGTGAGTGCAAATCGTCATTTTAGACTAGTGGTTCTTTCATGGGTATTTTCAGGAGAACGTGGAAAAACTAAGTGCAAACCCAGATGTCAGTGGAGGGAGCAAGTTACCCCCCCCCCCCCCCCCCCCCTCTGCACGTGCAAGAAAGTAGCACTACCTGGATTTATGTTCCCACTGAAACTTCCCTTAGAAAATGGAAATGATTACGGTCAGTTTCAAATGATATTTTTCCCTCGGTTGCATAAATCAGGCTAGCCAGAACTCAGTTGATGTCCTCCTTTGCTTTCCCGCCCCGGTTCCTGCTTTTTCAAACACCCATTCATGAATGAGATCTTATCTGTGGCAAAGGTCTTCACTAACCCTGGGGTAAAATATATTAAATACGAGTATTTTTTTTTTCACAGAGCGAAAACTACTCAACTTAAATGCCTATCAGATTATACCCTTTCTAATATTTTTGGCATGAAAATGATCTATCTCTTATGAAGCAATCTTAACGTACCCTGGATGGTAGTTTGATTTGTTTTAAAATGCCTTCATGGAGTTGTGGGCAATGCTGTGTTTGGTTTCTACATGATTTTTGAAATTTTTTGTGGTCTATACAATCCCAGACCCTAGGAACCACTGGAATGCATCTTCAAATAGTTGCTCAACAAGTGGAATATTTTCTGAGCCTTTGCATTTCTGAGAATGCCCGCCTGTCCCACCGAAAGACGAATTGTTGGGTATAAAGTTCTTAGCTCATAACTTTCTCTACCTCAAAACCCCGTGGAGTCATTTGGCATCTAACTGCTGCAGAGGAAATGTCTGAAACCAACCTTTTGTAAATAAATTTTTACTGAATAGTTGCAAGACTTTTTTTGTTTTTCACTTACACCTTCCTGTTTCTCAAGGCATTGCTGTACGATTTCCCCAGGGCCTTCACTGAGATGGCACGTGTGGTGGCTGATGGCCAAAGGGAGAGATTCTAGAATCACCTAACTTCGAATCTAGTTCCATGCTTCACCAGCCACTGTACCCTTGGGTGGTGTTAGAGGTCACACTGTGTCCGCCAAAATGAGATGCTCAAGTCCTATCCCCCAGGGACCCATGAACGTGACTTTAGTCGGAAGTAGGGTCTTTGCAGATGTAATTGAATGAACAGGAGGTCATTAGGGTGGGCCCTAGTTCAGTGACTCACGTCCTTATAAGAAAAGGGAGGTTGGGACACACACACACACACACACACACACACACACACTCCAAATACCTCGTGAAGACACAGACACAGAAGGAAGATGGCCACTGAAGACAGAGGCAGAGGTTGGAGCTCTGCGGCCCTAAGCCAAGAAATGAAAGGCCTGGAGTTATCAGAAGCTAGAAGAGGCAAGGAAAGTCCCTCCCATAAAGGCTTCAGAAGGAACACGACCCTGCTGACATCTTGATTTCAAATTTCCAGGGGAGACAACCATTGTTTTAAGCCAACCAGCGTGTGGTCCTCTGTTACGGAAGCTCTAGGAAACGAATGTAGATTTCTCAAAGACTATGCACTTCAATTACTTTATCTATAAAAGGTGGATAATAACTTGTGATAAGACTATAGGGAAGGCGAAATGTGATAAGATAGCAGAAGCTACTAAGTTCTGGCAGGCAGGAAGAATCTAATGAATAGGTTGTACCATCAAGGTGTCCCTTCTCCACCCTCCCATCACCTTCTTTGGGTAGCTCTCTCTCCTGGAAACGTTTTTTCTGCACTCTTGACGTGTTTTTTTTTATACAAAGCTTATATGGTTTTCATAAAATAATGAAATCATTTGCCTTAACTGTGGAATTCCTGGGCCACCCCCAAAGATCTTTGGTTCAGTAGGTCTTAGGTAGACCTCCAGAATGAGTATTACTTGGGGGTGTCCAGACATGAACTCTCATTAAATACGGAAAGTGCAATGTAATTTAAGTGGCAGACCTGGTATTAGGATTCCTGTTCTATAAATATGGAAACTGAGGTCAAAGGAAATTTAACCCAAGTCAGAAAATGTAAAATCAAGTAGTTGTGTTTTTTTTTTGAGGCTGAACTTCAAGAACTTCACTAGTTGGATGAAACGTGAAACTCTAGACTGGTATGAAAAAATGCCAGATAATGAGGGCTCCATAATACATAAAATATGGGAGACGATCCAGTATTAGGATTAAGAACACATGGAATCGGAAAGGTTTAAATTCTACTTGTGGCGCTTACTTTCTAGCCGTGTGAACTTGAGAAAACTATTTAGCCTTTGATGGTTTCAAACTCTTCTCATCTGAAAACGGAAACAACCCCCTATCGAGGTTCTTGCGGAAGTGACTTGAGACGCCGCGACAAGGCATTTAATACCAAGTAAGTGCTAGATAAGTGACATTATTTTTGTACACACGCATTGTTTTTGATTTCAAAAAAGGGACCAACATGTTCACTCTCTGCTCTTGACTGGCCTTGAATAAATGCAGGGAGAAAGGAAGTCCAGAGGTGAGAATTAGGACCTAATTTTAGAAAAGATATGATGTCCATGCTTTCCTAGGAGCTTATAAATGAGTATTGTTGTGAGAATAACTTCTCTGGGATTCTTCTGATTAACCTGCCTTATTAATTTGTCTCCTTGTACCTACGAATTCTCTTATTTTTATAATATTGACGGCTCACTTGCCAAAATACCTCAGAACCACTTTTAAGAGTTCCCAGTAGCTAATAGAAAATGCGTGCTTGAGGATGCTCTTTCTGGGTTATGATTTTCTCAAGGCAGAGCGCCCAACAGGCCTTGCCTCCTGCCGTGCATGAACATTTCGTCCTATTTTTCCGCTCGGCCCCAGGATGCCGTGGAGGGGACCAGGAAAGGAATGCTTTCCTGGTGTGGGGAAGCAGGACAGTTTGATGTCATCAGAGGAGTTGGGCACACAGAAAATAGCAAGCAAAAGGACAGGAAGCTAATGTGCACAAAACTGCTTCTTTTATTTGTGTGTTACCTAAACCACTGTGGATTTCTGTATCGTATTAGAAACAGCCACCACGTTCAAATTTATTTTTGTGGAACATGACCTGCTTTTTGGGTGTCTGACAATGATTCCAGGTGTTTCTCTACATCCTCTGTCCTCAACAAGCTTTGAGGCCAGGTTGCTGGGCTCCCCTGTCCTACTTGTGGAACTGATCAATCATCCAGGATGCAAGGAACAGGAAACTACACGCTAGCTTAAGCATAAAAACACGCCTGGAGAAATAAGTCTGCAGATAGACCTAACAGCCTTGCTGCAGTGACTCAACAATTTCATCCAGAAACTGGGCTCTATTCTCTCTCTTACACCCTGCCGACCTCTGCTGGTCTCTTCTTAGTCGCAAAATGGCTGCCTTGGCTCCAGGAATCACACTCTTCAGCCCTGCTTCCTGAGTATAAAATGGAAAGATCAAGAAAGCACCTTCTTCTGCATGCCTGCCTTTTTTTTTTTTTTTTTTTTTTTAGCAGTAAACAGAATTATTTCCAGAAACCTTGCGGGCAGGTTTCTCCTATTTCTTTAGCCAGGCTGTGTAACGTGGCCATCTCTGGAGGGAAGAAACTCTGGGAAATGCGAATGAGGTAAATCTGATTGACCTAAGGCGATCATGATTCACCTCTTGGGGCTGGGCACACTGTTTCCCTCAACAAAATGAGGCCACTATTAAAGAAGGCAGAAGGCCATGGCAGTGAGTAGAATTTCCTATAGTACATCTTCCTGTTTGTTTGTTTTTTTCCTTTTTCTGAACTGTGGAGCGGCACTTTTCCACTCCCGGTATACCAAGATACCACGTGTGGAACCAAGCCCCGGGGAGCTGAGGGGGAAAAGAGCAGCCGGCAGGTTACAGCTGAGGTGTCCTATCTGATTGGCATGATCTTGGCCTCGATCAGATCCTGATGTGGTCAGTTACCCTGGAGGAAGTATCAACAGATGTGGGGGACCGATGTGAGCTGTTCGAAGCTCACAGGAGGCTGTTCTTTAAGCTCTAATCCGTACAGGGAGGGGAGGACATCTGTTCCGACAAGAACTCTGGGGGGTTTATCTGCCCTGGCTCCAAATCTAGCTTGTGTCCCGTGCCTCAGCCCTGCTGGAGCTGGGAGCCGGCACGCCCCACACCTGCGGGCTCACGGCGTGGCTTTGCCAATAAGGGGCAGCAGTGCTGCGCGGCTGGGACCGGGAGAAGGGGCCCCCTCTTCCCACCTGCTGCTGGGCTGCCGGCAGCTCGGGTGCCTCTCCCTCCCGTGCCTATCCTCGCCAGCAGTAGACGGGCCTGGTGTGTGGCTTCTCTGACACTTCAAGAACCAGCCAGGTCAGGTCCCCCTTGGAGACCCGAGCAGCCCTGTTCCCCTAAGTCTCTAAACTGTAACAATCCTGACCTCTCCCTTTTCTTCTCCCAGCCAGACAGGTGATACCTGCTTCCGGCAGGTGCTACCTCTCCGACGCCTCACAGATCCCTCTTTACCCTCCCGATTGCTCAGTCACCAATTCTGTACGTGTGCATCTGTATGTTAAATTTCCTGTTCAAAGGATGGGTGTGAGTCCTCTCTCCTGACCGGCCCTGACTCAGTAGGGCTGTCCTGAAGAGACAGACAGCCAGGGGCAGAATCCTGAGATAGCCACACCTCCTGACACCTGAGTTGTCTCCTGTCGTAGCAGATTACCTTTCCTAAGCCTCCAAAAGAGGATAAAGGCAGATAAAAGCTACTGTTCATTATTATTTTAAAGCAATTTTTACATGTTCATTTATTTAAAATTAAAAAAACATTTTTTTTGAGAGTGAGCAAGCATGAGTGGGGGAGGGGCAGAGAGAGACAGGGAGACAGAGAATCTGAAGCAGGCTCCAGGCTCCAAGCTGTCAGCACAGAGCCTGATGCGGGGCTCGAACTCACGAACTGCAGAGATCACCACCTGAGCCGAAGGTGGACACTTAACTGACTAAGCCACCCAGGTGCCCCTAATGTTTATTTATTTTTGAGAGAGACAGAGAGGGAGACACAGAATCCGAAGCAGGCTCCAGGCTCTGAGCTGTCAGCACGGAGCCCGACGCGGGGCTCGAACCCACAAACTGTGAGATCATGACCTAAACTAAAAGTCGGACACTTAACTGACTGAGCCACCCAGGCACCCCAAGCCACTGTTTATTATTGAGTAAGGCTCTGGACACACACAGTTATGGGGAAACCCTAACTCCGGTGAGCAGCACCAGACCAGGTGGGAGGCCAGATGACTAGAACAAGTCTGAGTCCCTTTCAAAGCAGGAGAGCTGTCTCAGGCAAGGAATACACCTAGGCCTGTCTCGTCCTCCAAGATCATGGGATCAGAAGAACCATCAAAGGTGACAGGGAGTGGTAGTATATTCCAAGAGAAGAAAACCAAAGACCAGAAATCTCAAAAGACTGAACCCAAGGAAAAGACGTGAAGACAAGAACCCAGTCTTTTAATCTCTTTGACCATCCTTCCAAAAGCTCGACTCTCAGCAGCATGCCGGGTAACATCCACACCTTCCAGCATTTCATTAGTGAAGACATTACAGGTGGAGTAAAGGGCAAGAATGACAATAGACAAGTAAAACCCTGGATTGCAAGTAACTTGTTCTGCGAGTGTTCTGCAAGACGAGCAAACACGTCTAATAAATTTTAACTTGATAAACGAGCGATGTCTTGCAATGTGAGCCGTATCTGACGCTGAATGTCACATGATTGCCACTGAGCCAAAGGTTGTTGAAATACGCTTTGATATACAAGTGCTTTGGATTGCAAGCATGTGTCTGGAACAAATCATGCTTGCACACCAAGGTTTTATTTCTAATGAGATGGAAAAATGTTGACCTGCATGTCTAGAGAGGAAGTTCTCTCACTTAGAGTAAATTAACCTCCCTAGACCTCACTTTCCAAATCTATGAATTGGAAAGGTCGAGCTACACAGATGTTCGAGGCCTACCTACTCCCTGCAAGTCCTATCGACCTACATTGAAAACACATTGCAAAGGGCAGGGGTTCGTATATGTCTTTTCCCAAAGAAACCTGTCCAGGAAAAAGAAGTCTAATGAAACAAGAGAGTTCCAAATCAGGAAGTCTGATTCACCTAAGACTAAGTAAAAATCGTCAGTACAAATATGTTGCAATCTCCTAAACTGTGTGTGTGTGTGTGTGTGTGTGTGTGTGTGTGTGTAAGGCTAGCATTTTCCAAGTTTTCATGGTATTTCACAAAATGGGTTGCATTCAAAATGTCTGGAAACAACAGGGTTCAACAAAATTGTGGCAGACTTCCAGATGCTTACCCCAAATCCACTTCCTACTTCTTCCTCAGTTTTAATGTCACTTTAATATGATTTGTGACAGCAAGATGGCTAGGTCCACAGTGATGAACTGTGACTGGCATAATTAAGCTAGTCACAGCTTCCCTTGCAGCTATGGGCATTATATGTAGCCATGGAACCCTGTTCTTTCCAGAAGTACCTCCAAGGATGACTTTTCAGGAAGAATATGCTTTGAGACTATTGATGTGGGCTAACTTAATCACAATCACAAGACAGGGGAATGTTCTTCCTGACCGATCACGCCAAGAAGTATTCATCGTTTAGGCATTTCTCACATTTCACTCTGGTTTCTCCCAATAAGTAAGAACCTATGCATTAATTCATGTACTTAATCATACCTTGCCCCCGTTTTTAGAAAGGATTTACAACGAAGGAAAAATCTGTTGCCCAAAAAGGTACATGTCTATTAAACGCTTCGATTATCATAAGCCAAGAGCACTTGGGAATTCCAATTTTCTGAGTGTATGAAATATAACATTCATGTTAACCAATCTTTTAGACATAGCTGTGTCATCAAGTGAAAAAAAAAAAAGAGGCTGAAATGCAGTAATTCTCAGTTTTGTGTACAAAAATCACCTGTGGTGCTTAAAAAGAAAATTACAGGTCTCGTCCTTCCATTCCACACCCTTTCTGATTTAATTGGTCTGGAAGGGGTTCAGGCATCCGTAATTTTTAAAGCCCTTTGGGTGACTGTGACGGACAGCCAAGGTTGAAATAGAGTGCTTTATAAATCTCAGAAGCTGTGACATTTCAAGATGCTTGGTGAATAAGGTTGTATGGTATGGTGGAAATAACACTGTAGCAGGTGTCAGGGGTTCCAGTCTTGGTTCTGGAACTCAGTAGCTCGGTGACTGTGGGAAGATGACTTAAAACCCTGAGCCTTAAAACGCTATGGATATAAACGTCAAATGTTTATAAAAGCGTATGATAAAGTATAAGGAGTGTGAAAACTTTTAAGATAGTATTAGATACTGTTTTTCTCTTTATGGAGTGTTCTTTCCCTTGCATGCAGGAAAAAATCTGTTCCTCTAACTAAGTAGAGTTCAAATCTCTGAGGCCTTCCCTGACCCAATGAGAATTGCGATCTCATCTGTATTTCTGCAACATCTTCTAAATTACCCGATCACACTGAACCCGTTAACTGACACCCCCTCCCACCCCGACTGGTACAGGGCAAGCTTCTACAGCTCAGAAGAATCGTATTTTCAGTATCCTGTGTTTAGCAATATTAGCTACCATGGAAGACAGCCAGAAATTGCCCTTATGGAACCCACCTCCCTATTTCTCTCCTCGTTTTCAAAAGCTGAATCTTTTTTCTTCAGTCCTTTTACTTGGAGAACTCCAACATTAAGGAAAAAAAAAAGAGAACAACAGAGGAAGGGAGGGCTTCTAAGATCTGCTCTGGTAATCACAACACCAATGGTCATTATTAGAACCTATCCGTAGTGGGCGTCTGTCTCCCCCTTAGAAAGACGTAATATTTAATTCTTGGGACCCTCTTACGAAATATATGTTATTACCCCAAAGTGAGGTTCAGAGGGCTTCTGTAATTTGCTCCAGCGGGTCACAAGGGCAGAAGGTGAAGTGAGGACGCGAATGCAGCCCTCCCACCGGAGCCCGAGGTCAAGTCCCACACGCACCTTCTACATCCTGAGATGCTCTGGTGATTGCATTCCCTGGTGTGGCTCGGGTCCGACAAGCAACCTTGAGTTCACCGGTCTTCCCACTTGATAGCTAACACGGTAAGGCTGCAACTGGTCAGATTGGAAGGCGGAGGCATCGTTCCAAGAACCAGTTCCTCTTGACGATACAGTCAGCAAGAAGCATCCCAAACGTGACTTTGAAGCGCGCGGTGTCCAGCCCGGCCCATCGCACGAGGCCCTGGGATCCGGCCAGAAAACGCCTGGAAACCTCTGCAAACAAAGGTGCGGGGCCGCCGTCCTCTCCTCCCCGGAAGCCTTGGCCGTTCCGTGTTCCTCGCGTTTCTCGAAAGGACCTCAGGCCTCCGACCTCCCAACTCTACACGCTCCCGCCCAACCCGCGAAAACACCTGCAGCCACGGCCCTGTCTCGCCGCGTCCCGCCCTCCGGAAGTGACGCACAGGAAACGGCTCTCCTCCCACGGGGGCGGGGAAGGAAGATGGCGGCGCCCAGCAGCCGGTGAGGAGAGAGGACACGGGGGACCCCGGCGGCCGGACTCGTGCGGTATGGCCGCATCCCCGCACACTTTCTCCTCACGCCTCCTGACAGGTACGGCGCCCGCCCTTGGCCTCGACTGTGGGAAAATTCTCATCTTTTTGCCACGTGCAGGGCCGCGGTTCCGGCCGGCTGCAACCTTGGGAGCCCTTGGCGAGGTCGGCTGGGTACCGGTGGGGGGAAGTGAGCTTTGGAGCAGCCTGCAGTGAAGAGGCTGGGGAGCGAGGGTAGTGCTGTGGCCCCGGGGGTCCACGCCGCCTCCGTCCCCCCCCCCCCCCGGGGGGGCTGGTGTCTGGGGCTGCTTTCGGTTTTCCGAGCGGAGGCTGCGCGGGAGGACGGAGGAGAACCTTGGGGCCGCAGGAGCCTCCTGGCTGCTCAGAGCCTCCTTTCCTAGTTGCAAGTATAAGTGACTTGTCAGCTCCCCTGGTGAGGACGGGCGAGCGCCTTGCCGTCGCTCGGAAGCCTTGTCCCCATAGAAAGGGTTGTGATGACAGCGAAGATAACGTTGTCGTGATGAAGTGACACAGATTGTGACAACCACAGAGGGCGGAACACCGCCCCGCTCAAACTTTTGGCTTTCCACCGTCGGCGGTGGCCCCTGATGGCCATCCTCCCACTTGAAAGACCTGTAACAACTCTATGTTGAAGGCGGTCTGCGCCCCCGTGGCCCTTTGCCCCGTCTGGGCTCAAGTGCCACCTTTTCAGAGATGCCTACCCCGACCACCCTGTTTAAGGTAGAGCCCACCCCCACCCCGCCCCTCTCTTCTCACACCCCTCCTATTTCTCTCCCCACGGTTAGCACAATCTGTAATTGTTGGTTTACATACAGGCTTATTGTGTGTTTCTCCCAACTAGACTGTTAACCCTGTGAAAGTTAGGGACAGTTTCTCTTCTGGCTCATCTGTGGGCCCCCAGGGCCCAGAACGGTACCCCGTGTGTATTGTTGGCTCTCAGTATTTGTTTGTCAATGCGTGGTGTTTGTTCATTCGTTATGGAGATACTAAAGAACTGTTTTGTTTGTTTGTTTGTTTGTTTAATTTTTTTTAACGTTTATTTATTTTTGAGACAGAGAGAGACAGAGCATGAACAGGGGAGGGGCAGAGAGAGAGGGAGACACAGAATCTGAAACAGGCTCCAGGCTCTGAGCTGTCAGCACAGAGCCCGACGCGGGGCTTGAACTCACAGACCGTGAGATCATGACCTGAGCCGAAGTCGGACGCTTAACCGACCAAGCCACCCAGGCGCCCCACTAAAGAACTGTTAAAGAGGAGGCTGGGAACTGTTTTGTACCTCCTCCCCCCCCCCCCCCCAGTAGTTTTGATGAGAACCAATGGCTGAGGAATGTGTTGTTCCAGGTCCATATTGGAGGTTGGTAGGAGAGGCCGGGGACTCCCTTCTGGTCAAATCCCAGAACCGTTTTTTAGGCGTCACCTGTCACAAGCTCCCTGCAGCACCCAGCAATGTGGAGCACAGCGGCTCTATGAAATTCCTTTCTTTCTCTTGATAAAATAACAAACACTGACTTGAAATATTACACGTTAAAATAACCAGGTTATTTTATGGGTCTCTCTTGGCTGTGTAATCTCGGGGCATATCATTTGTGTTCTCTGGAATTGAGTTTACACATCTATAAAACGAGGGAGGCAGTTGGACCAGATGATCTCAAAGGTCCCTTCTGGTTCAGAAAGAAGGAAGGAGGCGGGGGGAAGCGAGAGGAAGTATAGACGAAACCAGATGGGCCATGGTTGTAGTAATTGTTAAAGCTGGGGAGTACGTAGTGGGAGCTCACTGTGTTCTTACGTAATTGCGTGTGATGGAAATTTTTCGTAATGAAAAGTTTTCTTACAAGGTCCGTGATTCTTTTTTTCTGTCCTCCCCTACCGTGAGCGTTCTTTGATCCCGACCCCAGGCGCTCATTCTCAGAGAGCTCCTCCTTTCCGCATGTTTGAATTGTCACCTCTGCACGGAGGTTTTCCAGTGTGCATTCCTCCGACTGGCTGCTTCTCTGCCTGTCAGTTCTGTACTTTCCGCTTCTTAGAGAACAATCTCCCTTAACCGCTCAGAGCTCCCCAGTTCCCGTAAGTGGGCCGCGTGTGGTTCCCATGCGTTGTTACTGGCTCAGTCTTTTCAAAGCTGGTATGAGAGGAATTAATAGACAGTTTAGCTTCCTGAGCCCGTGAACACAGTTGCCAGAAAATCTGCCAGGAAGAAGTATACAACCTGCTAATGTTCCAGTTGGAAGGTCGTTACGAGAGCCTGATACATGGAAGCAACGTGGTTGGAAAGGGTGGCAGAAAGGTAGAGTGGGATTATATTAGGCATCTAATGGTTATGTCTGCTTTTGCTTCTGAAAATTCAAAGTGTTTTGTAGCCATTACAAGAAATTCAGGACCTTTCAGTTGCGCGTGTGTGTGCACCACATTTTAAAAGCTCTACCATCATGGGGGCGCCTGGGTGACTCAGTCGGTTGGGCGTCTGACTCTTGATTTTAGCTAAGGTCATGATCTCACGGTTGTGGGATCGAGCCCGGTGTCAGGTTCTGTGCTGAACGCGGAGCCTGCTTAAGGTTCTCTCTCTCCACCACCCCACCCCCAGCCTCGTGCACGCACAGACCTGCTCTCTCTCTGTCTATCTCTCTCTCTCCCCCTCCCCACAAAAAGAAAAGCTCTACCGTCATGACTCAGTATTGGTGCGAATAGTGGATATGGTCACGTGTTTGCAGATTTTTAATGTTAAGTATCGTAAGCTCTGTGGACCTTCAAACCTATATTTGCTTAAGTAGGGCTGAAATGTCTTTCAATCTCTAGGCACTGATGCATAGAAATACAACACGTTTTGACCGAATGAAGTGTTTTCATCGTTTAAATGTGAGGTTTCCTAGCTGTTTTTTTTTTTTTCTTACTACTATTCTGGAAAATCTAGGTTTGACACACTTAACCTTGAGAGATATTTTCCAGGATGGTTCTTTCCTTCCCAGCAACTTGTACTTCTCATTGGACCAAATGACCTCAGAACTGGTTTTAAAATCCTATCTTTCCGGGGCGCCTGGGTGGCTCAGTCGGTTAAGTGTCTGACTTCAGCTCAGGTCATGATCTCATGGTTCGTGAGTTCGAGCCCCGTGTTGGGCTCTGTGCTGACAGCTCAGAGCCTGGAGCCTCCTTCTGATTCTGTGTCTCCCTCGCTCTCTGCCCCTCCCCCGATCCTGCTCTGTCTCTGTGTCTCTCTCTCAAAAATAAACATTAAAAAAATTTTTTTAAGTCCTATCTTCCCAAAGAACAGTATCAAGGCAATAAAAGGAAAATTATACACATCCAATTAAAAAACAAAAAACGAGCCCTTGACTATCAGAGGACTCATTTGAAAGGAAATTTCAGAGGACTGATTTCAGTGTCGCTCTCCCCCTCCTGTGCGCATATGCAGGCAACGCACACTCACACGTATGGGAAATAAGTATTTCATAATTCACTGAGGTCGGAGAGTCTGATTTCAGTGAAGAAATGACATCTCCAGTCTAAGATAATTGCCATGTGTTCTGAGGGGCAGTGATGCTGCTACCCACAGTCCCCGTAGGTCACGTAGGAAATCCAGTCATCAGACGTTATCTCGTCATTGTATCGAGAGCACTCTGCTGAGCTCTTGGAGCAGAGGTGAGTAAAGGGGAACCCCTGCCGTCAAGGAACCCCCAAATAAGATGGCGGAGACACATGGAAAGTTTCCGGTAAGAAGCGCCACTGAAAAGAGTTTAATGTGCCAGGAGGCTCTGAAAATTTGACAGGCAGAGAGCAGAGGCAAGACACCAAAAGCAGGGAAACATCGACAAAGATGGACAAATTGTGAAATGTGTGGTGTGCCTAGAGGAGAGTAAGGAGTTACACACACACGTCTAGGCCAGTAAGGTCTGTCCTGGGCTTCCAGAAGAAACCCTATCTGTTACAACCCATCCATGTCGAGATACTGAGACAGCAGTGGGAAGTAGGCATGAGGACCCTAGAAATGAGTTGAAGATTAGAAGTTACCCTAGAACTGCATTTGCTCAGGGACGATACGCAGTGGGGCACGGTTGTCTTGAATTGGCCACCCACAGCAAGACGCGATGGCACAAAAAGCTGAGAAGCAATGAGTGAAGGTGGGGAAGAACCAGAAATATTTAGTGTCGTGGAAGTGATAAAACCCTCCCCTTCCATGGCCTTACACAGAAGCATTGGATTTGTTATTTGGGAGGAGGTATGGTTTGATTAAAAGCCAATTTCAGACACAGCTGTTTTGCTGCTTTTTTTTTTTAATTAAAAAAATTTTTTTTTAATGTTTATTTATTTTTGAGAGGGAGAAAAACAGAGTGTGAGCGGGGAGGGACAGAGAGAGAGGGAGACACAGAATCCGAAGCAGGCTCCAGGCTCCGAGCTGTCAGCACAGAGCCCGACGCGGGGCTCGAACCCACAAACTGTGAGATCATGACCTGAACCGAAGTCAGACACTCAACCAACTGAGCCAGCCAGGCGCCCCTGGTTTGCTTCTTTCTGACATGATTGATAGAGCCCCATTTCACTGAGGACTGTTTCACCTTCCTTTTGGTTATTCGTCTTCCCCAACGTGGCCAAAATATTAATCTGAAAATGTATTTACCAGTTTATTGTTACTGAGAAAAACTGTCTCTCATTTTCTGCCATTTTAAAACATGTTCTTTGAAGTTTATTTATTTTGAGAGGAAGGGGGAGAGAGAGAATCGCAAGCAGGCTCTGCACTGTCAGCGCAGAGCCCAATGCAGGGCTCGATCCCACGAACTGTGAGATCCTGACCTGAGCCGAGATCAAGAGTCGGACATTTAACCAACTGAACGACCCAGGTGCCTCTGTTTTAAAAGTGACTGACTTGTTTATTTATATTTTCTCAAAAAGATCAACAGTGCGGGCATTACAGCATTTAATATACTAAAAGCGTAATGATCCCCAAATGGAAAATTTCCCGTCCCTGCTGAAGAATTACGCTGCCTTGGTGAACCACTGCGGTGATTGGCAAACCCGATCAGAGGTCTGACCCATCACGCAAGCGTTGCTTACCGCGGTGGCCGGCTTGGCTTCCGGGTAGGTGCCGTCAGCATTTGGTGAGGAGCACTAATCATGGGAGCATTGTTTTCCCCTTTTCTGTGTTACAGGTTGGGTGGGAGGATGTGTCTGGTATCTGGAAGGAAGAGCTATGCAGGAATCCCCTCGCGAGTTCATGCGTCTTTTCAGGAGCGTCCGTAAGCAGTGGATGACATTTCAACACTTTACCTTCCTCAGGCGCATGGTATGTTCAGAAGCACACTCCCCACTCTGCTGCTATTTGCCTTTTCTTTCTTTGTAGGAGGAAATTTGAGACATTCCTGTTATCATAAGAGCCGTAAGAAGTGCTGCTTGAAAAAGATTTTTATTTAGTGTCCTCTCGAGTTTATCCAAAACTTGAATTCCTCGTTTTGATTATTAACTGAAACCAGAATAACCCTGGTGTCCGAGGCTAAAAGTATGATCGTGAACTTATTGATAAAGTTTGGAGAAAGATTGGAAACTTCTGGCATATTTCACCTAGGGTAAAATTAGGAAAAGCTGAACCGTTATCACACATCTCTTTAAATTCTTTAAGGTTCTGTGAATGTATCAGTAACGTAGAAATAATTTCTTTACCAGTGTGACCTGTGTTCCCGCATCAGCCTTGCATCCAGAAGTCTTTGAAACGCAGGCACTTCTGAGTAGATTCAAGCAAACTGAGATCTTGTCATTTGCTAGGGACTTTATAGTGAGCTTTGCTCATACATCTCGGGCCTCTGGGTTGGTTCCATGATCTCGTGGGCCACAGGGTAACTTACTCCTAATTAGCAGTGAGGACATCTGTCATTTTGTCAAATAGAAAAGTACAGAATGGAGAAATGAGAGCTGAAAACTCATAATTATGACACAGGTATGAACAGTTAGCAAATTCATCCTCTAAAGTCTGATTTGATACTTCTCTCATCTTTTTTAACTTAGAATGCCCACCTTAAAACTTAAAAGTAACAAAATCTTAATGAAACGTTATTTTGATAAGAGATTTACATTTCCAGAGATGTTTAGATTTCTTAAGTTGGGGATCAAGGATAATGGATATTTAGAAGCATGTATATAATGCCTTTTTTTATATAAACACAACTCTGGTTCATTCACGAGTTTTCATTCCTTTCTAGGACTAGTGTATGTCATTTCAAGTCTTTGTGACGTAACTGAAAATCACTTAACTGGTTATCAGAATAGGTGGGTCCAGGTACCAGGGACACATACAACTAACTCGCCATTGACTTTGTCACTTTATTTCTGAGCTTTGGTTTTCTCTTCTGTAAGTTAAAGAAAGAGATAATAATGATCATGATCCATTTTCTTTTTTTTTTTCTTTTTTTAAAATGTTTTTTTAAATTTAATTTTGAGAGAGGAGAGAGAGAGAGAGACAGTGCAAGTCGGGGAGGGGCAGAGAGAGAGGGAAACATAGAGTCAGGCTCCAGGCTCTGAGCTGTTAGCACAGAGACCGATGTGGGGCTCGAACTCATGAACTGCAAGATTACCATCTGAGCTGAAGTCAGACGCTTAACCAACTGTGCCACCCAGGCGCCCCAGTGATCCTTTTTCTTAAATAGCCTTTTGGAAGCTTAAATAAGATACACAATTTATAAACTGTAAAGATATGTATTCTGTAAAACCAGAAAGGGCCCTACTATGTTAGTAGTAGTTATTACTTTTCACTGGTAAGCAGGAGAGATTGTTGGACTCTACAACTCGTGTTCTTCCCACATACACAGCGCTTTAATGTCACTTAGTCCTGAATTCTACCCCACCGCTGAGCCCCTCTCTGTTTGCCTATGAACATTGAAAGTCGACAGTAGGTTTGACTTGGGCTCTCAATGATAGAAAACTTTTTCACCGTATTGGACGTTTAACCTCCAGCTTGTGGTACTGTGTTGAGGAAAATGCTGGAGGGTATGAATAAGAAATAAATTTCTAGGACTCTCTAAACCATAGAATTAAAAATCGCTGCTGAGGCATTATAGTCTCTGTACCTCTTAGCATAGAGATTTCCTTGTGGAAGACATTCTAGCATTCATTGATTCAGCATACGTTTACAACGGTTGAGGAAAATCTCTCAAGTCCAGTATCAGACTGACGGACGGTGTTACTAAACAACCGTCTAAGAGCCTTTGGGGCCTTGGGTTGATAGTAACGTGTACTTTTTTTATTTAGTATGTCACACAACTGAACAGAAGCCTCAACCAGCAAGTAAAACGGAAGCCAGAACCCACAGTGTCCCCTTTCCTTGAGAGAAGCTCTTTGGCTCAGGCCAAAGCAGAGACCTGTGCAATGAGACCTCTTCCACCCCCCCACCTACCTTTATCCAGAAAGCCCAGTGACAAAGAACTGCTGGAACTGGAATCGGCCTCCGTAATTGAAGGCTCACTCGATGTGGGAAGAGAGACCAAGGATGAAAAGCAGTGGAAAGAGATGAAACTCCATCTGGATGACTTGCCAGGAATCTTGGCTCGGCTGTCCAAAATCAAACTCACAGGTACGTTGCTTTTCCTATATCGTCAGATTCTTGCTTAAAGCCTTACTTGTGGTCAGATGCCGCCGCCCCCAAAGGAATATCTTCAAACTGCCGATCCTCCGTTGGTGGTTTTTGCTGTCTTCAGCGTAATTGAGATTTAAAACCAAGTTTTCCAAACTCCGTTTACACGGAACTGTAAATGGTTTTGCACCAAACGCGTGGTACTAAAACTAGTCTCTCTCTTACTCGCAATTAAAGTACAATGCCTGTCCTGCATATTTCTCATCTTTTGCGTTTTTACACCTGCTGTCCTTTAAAGCTGCAGTGGGATAATGAGTTCGGGTTGAGGCCTGGAAACGAAAATGCCTGCACGCCTGTGCTTGGTACGCAGCAAACCTGCGGTGGCCACCAGGACTCCGAGCTCACTTCTGGGTTTTGCTTCTTGTAGGGCCTCTGGGATTGTCCCAGGCATGCGGAGATTTAGCGCGCTTCTCTGAGAAACAGGTCTGGAACCAGATTTTCGTTGCCTAAGTCTAGCAAACCGTACCAAATTTTACCATACGCGTTGGGTATTAACCCGTAATCGTGTCAGTTGGTTGTCAACAGCCACCAGTGACTCAGGCGAAGCTTCATTGTTGGCATCCCGTCTCGTAGCTAAGCGTAAAAGTAGCTTATTGTGGGCTAACCCTGTGTAGAAGGTGGGGTCTGGGTCATCCTGCAGCTTGAAGACACGGTCTCTCCTCTTCTTGGACGAGCATAGGGAGAAGTATAACGGGCGAAACATAAAGTTAAACCAGGTACTCTTTGAGGAGAGAAGTGGGAAGTAATGTTAATGGAGTCAAAATGGAGAAACGAACAGATGAGACAGAGAGGCTTTTGAGAGTAGAGAAAACCAGGGAAAGCGGGGTGGTGGTGGTGTGTGTGTTTCAGGAGAGTTGAGCCTGAAATCCAAGGTGAAAGGAGGCAAACTTCTTTCCTCAGTGACCGAGGTCACTTAAAGAAAATCCTTTTTTTTTGGGGGGGGGGGTGCGGGATGGAAAGTAGGCATAGGGAGTTTGACGGGAAGAGCTGAAGAGTCACCGTAAGACTTACCCAGTGTAGCTCTAAAACAGTGAGACTGATTCCAGGGGCCTCCTCGCAAACATGCCTTAGTGCTTTCCAGAAGCTGAGCAAGGAATCATCACATTTCACCGAAGGTTGCTTTCGTCATTTATGTAAGTGGCGTATCGGTGCTGCCATGGTAAGAATGACTCCCGAAAGCGATCATGAGGATGTCACCCCAAAAATGCGTCCTCCCAGTCTGAAGGCAGCGGAACTGACCTCCGCCACCAGCAAGAACTTCTTGCATTGTGTGCACCATCGCTGAACGTGCCAACATCAGTATCCCCCTCTCATCCTGCAAATCACTTCTCTCTCTCTCTCTCTCTCTCTGTCCCATTTCTGGCAGTAATAGCAGCATTCTTTGCTTCCCCCAGACCGGAAACCTTAGAATCGTTCTTGAGTCTTTGCTGCACAATCTCCCTTCCTCTCTAGTCTGACATCCAACTGTTAGCATAGGAGTCTTTTGTAACGCCCATGAGATTTCTCATCCGATTTTCTGAAGCTGCCACCCTAGCTGAGGTCCAAAACATAAGATGTCTGCGGTTACTGCAGGAGCTCCTGGCTGTGATCTCTGCCTCTCTTCTTCTGCCAGACCCACTTTCCTAAAACACTGCCCTCGTGTGTTCCTATCCTACCCAAGAGTCTGCAGTCCTTCCATATGGCCTCCCTCCTCAGCTCTGCCAGACCTGAGAGGAATGATGAGACTCTTCCCCATAAGCAGACGTTTTCCCCCCACCCTGTCCTGCCCATTAACTGGTCATTACACCCACCATACCCGTTCCTCCTGCCCCTCTTGTATCCAGTTAGCGCCTTTCAAGGCTTTTCCATTAAGCCTTGTCTTGCCTGCTCTTGGCCCGAGTCTCCCTTCTCAAAACTTGGAATATGGCTTTGAAGTCCAGCAGAGTGGAGTTCAGATCCTGGCGAGGTCATTTACTAGTCAACTGAGCCTTTGGGCCGTTTCTCAGCCTTGTTGAGACTTCTTCGTGTAGAGCAGGAACAATGATCATCAGAGTTAAATCACATGGTGCATTCAGAGTACCCAACAGCATGCCTGACGCATGGGAGCACCTTGAAGGTTAGTTTCCAAATGATTACAGGTAGACGTCTGCTTGTCTATTTAACGTATGTTATATTTCCCCTAAGATGTCTGCGGGCAGACATCGTGCCATCTTGTTGAGTACGTAGCTCTCTACGTACAGTGCTTCTCATTTATAAGGACTTGATTGTAGGAGGGAAATTAACAAATTGAAGTTGTCCGGAGGAGGGCAAGTGCAAGGAAGAGGGGGGCTGGAAACCCTGTCACTTGGGGCACGGGGTGGTTTTTCTTGGGAGAGAGAAGGGAGGAGGGAGAAAGCAGATGAGGGAAAGGAGAATGAAGACACCTATCCAGCGTCTTCCAGTGTCTGTAGCGCCTTTGATTTAAAGGAGCAGTGCTGCTGATTTACAGTTGAGAGGGCAGAACGGAGGGACTGCACATGCCAGCAGCGTGAGGGAGAGCTCGCAGGAGAACGATCGGGTGTGAAACGGGCTGCCTCAAAAGGCGGCGTTCCTCGTCCTTGGAACCATCCACACGGAAGCAGATCATGTGTGACAGAAGTTGGAGTGGGGACTCCTGCATCATCAAGGGGGTGGAACTCGATGGTGCTAATACTAAGAGCCTGGCTCTCCTTCGGTATTTGCGGGGCATCTACCGTGTACCTTTGCGCTAAGTGCTAAAGATACAGAGATACAGGACATCTGTCCTCACAGAGAAGCTAATAGTCTGGTGGGGGAGATTTTGTAGGTCTGCACGTGTATAAAAATAAAACCACGGTGGTCAGATGCATCTGCGTTTCGAACCCAGAACTTTTGGTGACCTTTGTGACCTTGGGTAATTGACTTCACCTTGGAACGCCATAGTTTATTTTTTTTTTTTTAATTTATTTTTTTTTTTCAACGTTTATTTATTTTTGGGACAGAGAGAGACAGAGCATGAACGGGGGAGGGGCAGAGAGAGAGGGAGACACAGAATTGGAAACAGGCTCCAGGCTCTGAGCCATCAGCCCAGAGCCTGACGCGGGGCTCGAACTCACGGACCGCGAGATCGTGACCTGGCTGAAGTCGGACGCTTAACCGACTGCGCCACCCAGGCACCCCTGAACGCCATAGTTTCTTTACCTGTAAAATGGAGAGACTGGTACTCACTTTATAGCCTCATCATGAGGATTAAATGAGACCAGCATGCCCAACACCTTTTAGGCACTTAATTAGCAATTATTAATACTGTTATTTTTACTGTACCCATGCTTAGAGAAATCTGTATTAATGGGTGCTGTATTATAATGTTAATGGAGCTGTGTCCTAAGGCAGAGGGGGGACCCAGAGGAGGGATTGTTTCTCCCTGTGAAGGGGGTTGAAGTGAAGGGGTGTTTAAGAGATACTGAAGGCCAAGGATTGTAAACAGAGGGAGAAGGCGTTGCAAAGGCAAAGAAGTTGGGTACATCCTGGAATATTCTGAAAACTGGGGATATTATGAGGAATGCAGTACAATTGTATGTGACACAGAAGAGACACTCACTGAAAGTTTGAAGAGTTAGGCAGGGCCATGTTGCCATGCTGGCGTGCATTTCACGCTAAGGAGTTTGGCTCCCATGTCTCAGCTGCGGGAAGTTCTGGAAAGTTCTTTGGAGGAACATACAATCACTTTGTGTTTTGTCTCGTGTTTTTTTTAAGTGGCTTAATTATTTCTCAGCTATTACAAGCTTATTACAGCAGAAATTCAAATAATACAGAAGCATGTATCTAAAACAGAAAAAGTACCCTTTAGTCCATCCTAGATAAAACCCCTGCTTGAAATGTAGCCTCCTGTGTGTGTACAAGTATGCAGATCTGAACTGATAGGTATGGTTGTACATTTAAGAAAAATTTTTTTTAATGTTTATTTATTTTTGAGAGAGAGTGCGAGCAGGAGAGAGGCAGAGAGACAGGGAGACGTGGAATCCGAAGCAGGCTCCAGGCTCTGAGCTGTCAGCACAGAGCCTGACACAGGGCTCGAACTCAACGAATCGCGAGATCGTGACCAGAGTTGAAGTCGGATGCTTAACCGACTAGCCACCCAGGCGGCCCTATCGTTGTACATTTTATGGAAATAGGATCATCACACATACACACATACACGCAGTTCTGCAACTTGCCACTTTCTCTTAGCTTTGTAGCTTTCACTCAAAGTATTTATTGCTGCCTACTATTCCATTATGCAGAACTGCCATTATTTGCTTAACTAACCCTCTACCAATAAACATGTAGGGTGTTTCCAGTTTTTTCTATTAAAAGCAAATCTGTCGCTAACTTTTTTTTTAGCGTTTATTTATTTTGAGAGACAGAGCATGCACACGTGCGAGCAGGGGGAGGGATAGAGAGAGAGGAAGAGAGCATCCCAAGCAAGCTCCACACTGTCAGTGCAGAGCCTGATGTGGGGCTCGATCCCATGAACCATGACACGAGATCAGGACCATGAGATTCTGAGTGGAAATCCAGAATTGGACGCTCAATAACTGAGCCACGCAGGCACCCCTCTGGTTAATTTTTATGTTCATAAGTCTTTGGATAATTTGTGTGAGTCTGTTTGTAGGACGAGTGTTTTGAAATGTAAGTGCTAGCTTTAAACTTTTTAGTTTTGATAAATCTACCAGTTGGTTCCTTGCAAAGGACAGTAATAATTTATATGCCCTGTAATAGCGTGTGGGAATCTGATTCCATCTGTATTCTGTGCTTGTACATAAAGCAGTCTTTATCAGTTTTGCCTACAGGATAACTGAAAAAGATTTTTGTGTGTATTAAGTTTCATACTTTACGTCCTGATGGGATTTAACACCTTTTCCTCTATTTTGATCATTTGTATTTTTTCTTCTATTCTTTGTTTCTTATCTCCTTAGTCATTTCTTACTGACATTTTTTGTGATGTTTTGTTGTTTTGATTTTTCCCCACTTAGATATTTAACTTTTATGTATTCAACTTTATTAGTTTTTTTGGTTTTTTTTAATGCTTAGATATTTTTTTCTGCCCTGTGGTTATAAAAGCATTCACTCATGTTTTTTACTTTACGTTTTACTTTACCCGGTACTTTTCTATTTTTACAACATTCTCTAAGGTTTGGGGACCATGTCGAATTTAGTTCCGTATAAGGAGTAAGATTGTTTATGAGAACTGTGGTAGTGATATCACTGAGCAAGAGTTGCCTGTTTTTGTAAATAAAGTTTTATTGGAACACAGCCACACCCATTTGTTCTATGCTGACATCATGCTGTGTTGGCAGAGCTATGTATTTGTGATAGAAAACTTATGACCTGGAAAACCTGAAACTTTTCCTATCAGGCCCTTTAGAGAAAAAACCTTGCTGACCACGGCTATCGAGCACAGGCCAGTGAGAGGCAAGAATGATGGCCAACAGTGGCGCCTGGGTGACTCAAGTTGGTTAAGTGTCCGACTTCGGCTCAGGTCATGATCTCGCAGTTCCTGAGATCAACCCCCACATTGGGCTCTGCACTGGCAATGTGGAGCCTGCTTGGGATTCTCTCTCTCTCTCTCTCTCTCTCTCTCTCTCTCTTTCTCTCTCTCAAAATAAATAAATACACTTAAAAAAAAAAGAATGGCGGGGCACCTGGGTGGCGCAGTCGGTTAAGCATCCGACTTCAGCCAGGTCACGATCTCGCGGTCCGTGAGTTCGGGCCCCGCGTCAGGCTCTGGGCTGATGGCTCAGAGCCTGGAGCCTGTTTCCGATTCTGTGTCTCCCTCTCCCTCTGCCCCTCCCCCGCTCATGCTCTGTCTCTCTCTGTCCCAAAAATAAATAAACGTTGAAAAAAAAAAACATTTAAAAAAAAAAAAAAAAAAGAATGGTGGCCAACAAATCAGTGGCAGTCAACTGAGATGTGATTTGGGCTGAACTAAGGCTGTGGTTCGGCAGAGGGAGAGAGAGAGAGGGACTGAAGAAACAGAATGAACAGAACCTTATGTAGAGGTGGGGGAGTGCTGTGGAGACCTAAAATAAAAGTTTAAGACGCAGAGCCGTGAAGAGTTTGGTTGCCTCGAAGCAGGCATTCTGCAGTTCTCTGGGCCCTGTGCTCTGTATTTTCCTTCACCCAACTCTGTTCTCTCAGAGAGAGCACAGTGCACTGACCTCCGGGCCAGAGTCCCTGCGTCCCAATCTTGGCTCTTACTAGTTGAGCGACATTGAGCAAGGTCCATTTAAAAAACAAAACAAAACCAAAACTACAACACCCCGTGCCTCAATTTACCGACCTGTAAACTAGAGATAACGATACCTACTTCAGAGCGTTGCCGTGAGTATTAAATGAGACAAAATTTGTAAACTACATAGAAGGGCTCTACTTTTTTCTTAAGTAAAAGGTAAATTTGTTACCTGGGCATTTGAGTGTGAGTTTGCCGTCCCTGCTCTCGAAAAGCTGCCCCCTTTCTGGGAGGGATACACGGTGATATGGAGCTGGAGAGTGTGAATCCTGAAGGAAGAGACAGGTCGGAGGGGGAAGAGGGTGAGTTCAGTGGATTTTGAGTCTCCACTGGCATGTCCCCAGTGGACAGGTGGCTGTGGAGGACGGGAGCCCGGTTAGGACGCGGGGCTGCAAGACTGAAGGGTCCACAGCGTGGAGTGGCCACGAAACCGTGGCAGTGAGGACAGTGGTCGGCGGGCAGCGCGTCCTGACCAGAGAAGAAGGCCAAGGACGTTTGGGGTGTATCCCCTTTTAAGGATTGGGTAGAGCGTGTTAACAGAGCCTGCAAGGAACTAAACAATCAGAGGAAGGGAAACAGGAAAGGGCTTAGTCACAGAAGCCAAGAGAAGACACGGCTCATAAAGGAAGCGACGAACGCTTTTTTTTTGTAGGCTGCACTCCCAACGTGGGGCTTGAACTCACAACCCTGAGATCAAGAGGTGCGTGCTGTCCCAACTGAGCCAGCCAGGCGCCCCAAGAAAGAGATCAACACTTTTCAATTTTTATTTTTGAGAGAGAGAGAGCATGCGCACAAGTGGGGTAGGGCGGGGGGGGGGGGGCGGAGACAAAGGATCTGAAGCAGGTTCTGCACTGACAGCAGAGACCCTGACGAGGGGCTCGAACTCACCAACCATGAGATCATGACCTGAACTGAAAGTCGGACGTTTAAGTGACTGAGCCACCCAAGCGCCCCGACATCAACACTTTTAAATGCTAGAGGTCTGCTAAGATGGCTGGCTAGAAAGAGCTGTCTTATTTGGCCATCAGTTGAGTGAATGCTAACTCAGGACATAATTACTAGCAGAGTCTTAAATTATTAGAGTCTTAAATGAGGTACTTGAAATGATTAATTTAAAACAATTCCTTAAAGTTTATTTTCATAGTGCTCACTTCTTTAGGAACGGATGGGAAAGCCTGATGATTGGTTTAGGGTCAGTCTTTTGGGTGGGAGGCCACACCTTCTTTCCTTCATCCTGGCTCTCCCTGTGCCCTCTTCCTTTTGCGTACCTCACAGCGTCGCATATCTGAATAGGCATTCCAGATGTAGGGTTTGCTATTTAAAACCCAGTGACTGGGGCGCCTGGGTGGCGCAGTCGGCTAAGCGTCCGACTTCAGCCAGGTCACGATCTCGCGGTCCGTGAGTTCGAGCCCCGTGTCGGGCTCTGGGCTGATGGCTCAGAGCCTGGAGCCTGTTTCCGATTCTGTGTCTCCCTCTCTCTCTGCCCCTCCCCCGTTCATGCTCTGTCTCTCTCTGTCCCAAAAATAAATAAACGTTGAAAAAAAAAAAAAAATTAAAACCCAGTGACCGAAATCTAAAGCAATGATTGAATTACTCATTCAGTAGTACCTAGTGCGTTATATAGCGTGCGTTGACTCATCGGTTCCCACGTGTCAGCGTGCTAACAAGCATACACGGCCCACGTGTTCAGACGACACTTCCTGGCCGCCTTCCCCGGGGATTCAGATCCTGCAGGCCTGGGACAGGACCCAGAGATCTGCATTTTTGACAGGAATGCCAGATGATCTGACGCAGGTGGTC
The DNA here is from genome assembly GCF_007474595.2 of Lynx canadensis. NCBI lineage: Eukaryota > Metazoa > Chordata > Mammalia > Carnivora > Felidae > Lynx > Lynx canadensis. The sequence continues at coordinate 7,659,495 of NC_044316.2, forward strand.
CCGGACCACCCTTCGAGCAAGTGAAGTAGGTGTTGTGCAGGAAGAGTGGCGATCCCAGAGCCAGCGGTCTGGCTGGATGTGGGGAGCACTCACGTCGTGAGAGCCAGAGCGGCCCTCGCGACCGCTGGCAGCAGGAAAAGCCAGCTGGGGCAGGATCTGGACCACACAAGAGATGGTTGCAAAAGCAAGATGCACCGAGGAGAAAGGGAGCAACAGCGTCCCCTGGAACCACAGATGGAGGAGTCCCAGGGCAGTAAATTTCCCCTCGTATCATGTTATGTATTCCATGCCCCAGGTTTCTGGACGAGCTAATTGAATTAAAGTCATTTCCTTCTGCTTATTCCATTTAAAGAGGCGGCACCCTTTGGGTGACCCCTACCCTCTTCTTTGACCTTTCACCTCCCCATTTAGTTTATTACTTGAATTCACACATGTCTTGGAGTCAGCAGGATTTTTTTTTTTTTCTTTAAGAAACTCCCTGGTATCTATCAATTGATTTCTTTCGGACTCTTAACATCTTGGGCCATTCATTTATAGCTAATGATAGCCGAGACAGAAATGTCTGAAAGTCAGCGATCACCGTTATAGAACTAGTCTTTCTTTGCCTCTCTTTGTTTATAGCTGTAATATACCAAGGATAATTAACTATAGAATAAGTGAATGGGCCACGTAGTGATCATACTTCTATTTCGTTTGTAGGAGAGTAGGATCCCTTGACCCTTATGCCAGGATCTGAGCCAAATGTTTGCTGGTAAATGGTGCACCATTTAAAGGTTTTTGTTTTTTTTTTTTAGTTTTTTATTTATTTATTTTTTGTATGAAAGGAAGTAAGACTGAATTTACAAAGAAGTAATAATATGTCTCCCTTGAGTTCCTCTTGCCAGCTGAGCTATTTACAATATGTTTTTGGAGTTTGTTGCAAGGACCACACTGGGTTGAAGAGATTTTATTTGGGTTAGGATCACAAGAGGCTTTGGTGACTCAGCTGAGTTTATACTTAATATAGGTCAGTAAAAAGCCAGGCTTTTTTTTTTTCCCCCCCTGAATAACATCTGTGCTGAAAAGCTACAACCTACTTTCTGAGACCAGAACACGAAAATAGATTGTTAGAACCAATAGGTGATCCTGTCGACGGGACTGATACAAACTACAGTCTATCAATGTGTGGATTTTTACCCCCTGGAGTCTAGAATGCCTCTTATTAAAAGAAAAGCAACAAGAATGGAGGGTGCAATTTCATTTTACGTTGCTTGTGTCGTTTTTAAAAGTCAACTTACTGCAGTCTTCAGCTCTGTGTAAGCAGCCTTTCCCATTTGCCTAAAAATATTGAGTGACTAGAATTATATTCCTGAATTTTCATTTATATCTTCACGTAATTATCTTAATAATTATATGCTTAGTAACTAACTTTTATTTTTTATTTTATTTTTTAAATTTATTATTTTTAAAAATTTTTTTAAAATGTTTGCTCATTTTTGAGAGAGAGCATGAGAGGCAACATGAGTGGGAGAGGGGTGGCGGAGGGAGGGGACAGAGGATCGAAAGCCGGCTCTGCCCTGGCAGCAGCAAGCCCGGTGTGGGGCTCGAACTCACAAACTGCGAGACCATGATTGGAGCTGAAGTCGGGTGTTCAACAAGCTCAGCCACCCAGGCGCCCCTTATTTTCCTTCTTTTAAAGTTTATTTATTTATTTCGAGAGAGAGGGTGTCGGGAGGGGCAGAGAGGGAGGGAGGGAAAGAATCCCAAACAGGCTCCCACTGTCAGCACAGAGCCCTGTGTGGGGCTTGAACCCACGAACCGTGAGATCATGACCTGAGCGGAAATCAAGAGTCAGATGCTTAATGAACTGAGCCACCCAAGTGCCCCCAAAATACGCTTTTTCAACTAAACTCGACCTATTTGGTGGGTGAAGAATGGCTCTGGAGGTTTTTGTTTTCTAATGTTTATTATTTTTGAGAGAGAGACAGAGACAGAACTTGAGCGGGGGGAGGGGCAGAGAGAGGGAGACACAGAATCCAAAGCAGGCTCCAGACTCCGAGCTGTTAGCACAGAGCCCAACTGCGGGGATCGAACCCATGAAACGTGAGATCGTGACCTGAGCCGAAGTTGGATGCTTAACTGACTGAGCCACCCAGGCGCTCCTGGAGTTTTTAAATTTGTATTTAATGGTTGCTGTGGCCTGAGGAGATGCAGAGGGAACAGGCTACCAGCAAGGGAACATTTTCCCTGAAAGTCGTTTCCACTGTGTTTTTGAAATCACAGCACCGGTATCTTGCTTCCCAAGTCTGGTTTTTAGTGGCAGTCTGCCCCTTCCCTCAACCGTCCCCAGCCTTTTTTTGGGTGCTTGCTGCCTGCCGGGCTGAAGAGTACCCCCTGTGTCAGGACATAGTGTTAGGGGGTGTCATGCTACATCAGACCGATGCTCTGAAACGTTTGTGCCTTGTCTCAGAAGTATGTCACGGCAAGGCCCTGCTTCCTTTTTGGTGTCAAGACCACTTTTCTTGCCTCAAATGGTCCTGCTGGGATGGGGAAGGGACTTTTCATGGAATGGGCCCATCCTGCCCGTGGTCCACCCCCGCCTCTGCCCCTTGCTCTCTACCTCTCCACGTTAGGAAGACATAATGGGTACCATCAGATGGCCTTCCCTTCACATCTTTCTCTGTTCCCTTATTAGTTGGTACTTAGGTATCCAGTTTTTTTACCAATTAAACAATAAAGCAACTGTCTTCAGCTCAGTTTCACCTGCACCATATTTGACAAACATTTCTTGAGGGTTTTGGTATATCCTCTCTACCTGATTTATTGCCGATGCAGGTCTTTCTCTGGTTTTTATTTTTATGCCTTCATTTCCGTTGGTTTCTGGTAAGGGTGGGCCATGAGGATGCCTTCGCCTGTGTTCTAAGTTAGATGACAAACAGATGTATCTAGGCTCTTCTGTTTTCAGATGATTTAATTGCTTTAAATCAGTTCGATGTTAATGAAATTGATTGCGAGTATAAGATGCTACTATGGTTGATGCCAGAGGAACGTGAAGACACATTTCGTGAGGCTAATAACCATTCGCAAAAACTACCGACAAGTTTGAAGAGGAGAGAGAGGAAGAAGTAAACGAAGTTGCGGACGGGCTCGGCTGCACGCAACCGAAGACTTGAAGAACAGTGACGCAAATAAAGGGTTTATTTTCTCTGGTTTTGAGGCATCTGGAATGATGAAGTCCAGAGCTTGTGCTATGGGAAGTTGTCAACATACCTGGCTCCTCCCCTCGGCTGCCATTTTTCACCTGTGGCTTTTGTTCTCAGGAGTGCAAGGTGACTGCCACTCCTCCGGGGTCACAGTGAAGAAGGGGGACATCGTAGGAAGGCAGAAACCTCCTTACGAGACTCTGCCTTTGTATCTGGGAAGGAAAGCTCCGGACTGGGGCTTCTCCTTGCGTCTCGCTGGCTAGGACTGTACAACTTGGCTACCTCCGGCTGCAAGGGAGCTTGTGAAGCGTGGCCTCCTCCTTCTGTCTGTCCAGCGCAGTCAGCTGTCGGTAGCCACCTCCACCGTGTCCTCAGAGCGCCCCTCAGGCTGCCTCATTATGCGATGCATCCTCTTCTAGGAGGAGGACGTCAGGCCGCCCGTCTCTCTGCTGTCTGCTTTTCCGAAGAAGACAGAACACCACCACTGAGTCCTCCCTGGGACTATGCCACACGGGTGCACCTCGAATGTAGTGTATTTAAGTGAAGGCTGGTTCGCCAGCTCGACATTCCCTTTTCCTGTCGTGGGTGTGGCTGTTCGCTGATGTGCCAGCACTTTTTCCCCATCATCTTCTGTTTTTAAAATTTATTTACTTAAATTCATATTGGTTTCAGGAATAGAACCCAGTGATTCATCCCTTACATGTGATACTCAGTGCTCCTCCCAACAAGTGCCCTCCGTCCTACTCATCACCCTTTTAGCCTTTCCCCCGCCCCCCCCCCAGCAACCCTCACTTCTCTGTATTTAAGCGTCTCTTATGGTTTATTTCCCTCTCTCTTTTTATCTTATGTTTTCTTCCCTTCCCCTATGTTCATCTGTTTTGCATCTTAAATTCCACACGTGAGTGAAGTCATATGATATCTGTCTTTCTCTGGCTGACTTATTTTGCTTAGCATAATACCCTCCAGTTCCATCCACGTTGCTGCAAATGCAAGATTTCATTCTTTTTCATTGCTGAGCAATATTCCATTCTATATATCCATAAATATAGAGTATAATATGTATATATATGCATACCACATCCTCTTTATCCATTCATCCATCGATGGACATTTGGGCTCTTTCCATACTTTGGCTATTGTTGATAGCACTGCTATAAACATTGGGGTGCATGTGCCCCTTCAAATCAGCATTTTTCTGTCCCTTGGATAAATACCTAGCAGTGCAATTGCTGGATCGTAGGGTGGTTCTATTTTTAACTTTTTGAGGGACCTTCATACTGTTTTCCAGAGTGGCTGCACCAGTTTTCAATCCCACCAATAGTCCAGAAGGGTTCCTCTTTCTCTGCATCCTTGCCAAGATCTGTTGTTTCCTGAGTTGTTAATTTTAGCCACTTTCAGCATTCTTCACGGAGCTAGAACAAACAGTCCTAAAATTTGTATGGAACCAGAGAAGACCCCCGAATAGCCAAAGTAACGTTGAAAAAGAAAACCAAAACTAGAGGCATCACAATCCCAGACTTCAAGCTGTACTACAAAGCTGTAACCATCAAGGCAATCTGTAGGAAGGGAATCTGTATCTTAATAGCCTGTCTGGTTATTGATGGTCCCCAGATCCCACTTTGAGAAACTCTTCCTCTCTGGAGAACCCATTCAGTGCCCTCTCCCCTACCCTGACGCTGGCTATCAGCAAACTACCTGGCTTCCCATTTCTAACAGAAACGAAGGTTTTGTTCTCATCAGGAGACTTCCCGCTACCCCGGTTCATCTGAATTCGCTCCTGTCACTGCCTTTTCTCCCCTGTCCTCCTTTCCTTTCCCCCTGCAACCTCTGGTCACTAGACAGCTCCATCAGCGTGATACCTGGGAGTCCTGTTGGTCCTGCAAGTCCACACAGATCTCCCTCTGCCTGGGAGGGTGTGTCCTCTGAATCTCTAGGGAGGACCAAGCCCTTGCTTCTCATCCCTGCAGGTCAGACTTGCCCAGGGGCCTGGTTATCACTTTGGGCTCTTATCAAGGGCTTGGTTTCTAGTTCAAAGCAAAGTATGCTAGCATCTTATTTATTGAGATTAAGTCATGAAACACGAAAACAAGTTTTAAAAGAATGCTCTAGGGTTACCTCTTTCAGTACTAAAAAAAGTGTTTGCCCCAGAGCTTTATTTTGTGGATCCCAAGAAGGGAGGGGAGTGAATTTTGAGGCAAAGAAGGAAAAGAGCAATGCTAACATATCAAGAGTAAGAGAATACAGGGTGCATTTTTATCTGTATTTACACTTTGCAATTTTTTTGGCCCTTAGGTGGGGGAGTGGGTGTTTATCTAGAACATTCTCTCACCCTGTGCTTGTTCTTCTGCTTCCAAGGCTTCCAACCTCACCCTCTTCCCTGTTCACCAGGTTAACTCCTTCCTCCTTACCCTTCTGCCTTCAGCTTTGACATCAGCCTGGGAAGCCTTCTAGCTTAGGACCCCCCCCCCACCCTCGTTCTTCACAGCGTCCTTGACTTCACCCCCCTCCGAAGCACTAACCAGGACACTGTTGTGATGCCTGTTGTGGGGGAAAGAAAGTACAATGGACCCTGTTGCCATCATCCACAGGATTTGGAACAGTTTAGCCTATTAATTACAAACAGTCGATGATTCTCCCGTACTGTAGTAGTTGAATGCTTCATGGTGACTGAAAAGGATTGTACCTGAAGCAGAGGACTATCAGGCCCCTGTGCCTTGTGGTTCCTTTGTGCTTTTTTACAGTGTCGCTTTCACTTTGCCAAGCTGTGCTGAAGTTCTCAATCTGCTGCCGTATTTTGTACTCCCTGTAACTGTGGGAATGGAGGGTAGCCCCACTGTGTTACCCAGGAAGTTCATCGAGTTTGTGAAAGCTGTACCCCTTCTAACTCCCGGAGGCCCTCGAGGACTCAGCTGTGCTTTAGTCTAGCCCCCAGCTAAGAGACCTCTTTTTATTTCTTTCAGATAAGTAGTGAACATAAAGATTATCAATGAATCATCTCTTAGAGTTGGCAAATGGTGATTGATTGTCAGTTTCACTTAAAGGGACAGCAGCATTCAGTAAGAGAATGCTTCCATTTCTTGGCCATCTTAAAAGTATTTCTAAAAGATTCTTTGTGCTAGAAAGTTGTCTCGAACGCTCTAGAATAATGACACAGCCAGCATTAGTGCATAACTGTCTAATTACTAGGAGTAAATGAAAATTGTCAGTGCAAGAGAAAATCATGATGCATTTATATACGTATGCATTTAGGTCCAGATGCAAAGAACACATGAGCAGGCCCATTTTATTGACCTGCTACATATGTGTGGCAAAAAATACTCAAATGTAGATAAATACTAAATACTGTCAAAATCAGAATTATACCTTAGATGGACATGTAATCTTAATTCTTTTTTTTTTTTTTTTTTTTATTTTTATTTTTGGGACAGAGAGAGACAGAGCATGAACGGGGGAGGGGCAGAGAGAGAGGGAGACACAGAATCGGAAACAGGCTCCAGGCTCTGAGCCATCAGCCCAGAGCCCGACACGGGGCTCGAACTCACGGACCGCGAGATGGTGACCTGGCTGAAGTCGGACGCTTAACCGACTGCGCCACCCAGGCGCCCCTTAATTCTTTATTTAAAAAAATTTTTTTAATGTTTATTCATTTTTGAGAGAACAGAGCGTGAGTGGGGGAGGGGCAGAGAGAGGAGACAGAATCCAGAGCAGGCTCCAGGCTCTGAGCTGTCTGCACAGAGCCTGATGTGGGGCTTGAACTCCCGGACTGCGAGATCATGACCTGAGCCGAAGTCGGAAGCTCAACCAACTGAACCACCCAGGTGCCCCTTAATTCTTTATTTAAAAAAAAATTTTTTTTTCAACGTTTATTTATTTTTGGGATAGAGAGAGACAGAGCATGAACGGGCGAGAGGCAGAGAGAGGGAGACACAGAATCGGAAACAGGCTCCAGGCTCTGAGCCATCAGCCCAGAGCCCGACGCGGGGCTCGAACTCACGGACCGCGAGAACGTGACCTGGCTGAAGTCCGACGCTTAACCGACTGTGCCACCCAGGCGCCCCTATTTTAAATGTTTATCATAAAGTGCTGTCTGGATAGCAACACTTAACAATTTTGAGATGAAACTGAGAAAAAGCTTCATTATTTTAGTGAAAACCGCTTAACTGACAATCCCTTCTTGCCAACTCATTGTGCAGAAGACAGATTGCCACCACTTTTTTTTTTTTTTTTAAATGTTTGTTTATCTTTGAGAAGGAGACAGAGCGCAAGTTGGGGGAGGGGCACAGAGAGAGGGAGGCACAGAATCCGAAGCAGGCTCTAGGCTCTGAGCTGTCAGCATAGAGCCGGACGCAGGGCTCCAACTCACAAACCGTGAGATCATGACCTGAGCTCAAGTACGGACACTTAACTGACTAAGCACAGATTTCCACTTCTTAAAAGTTTAATGCACATTAGTTTTATGGAAAAGGTTTTTAGTTAATTACGGAGGTTGTAAAGTGTTGTTTATTAAGTATATTGAGAAGAAATATTTCTTTATTGGAAGGGGAAAAAAAAACACGAGAAATAGGGTGCTTGCAAAGTAGAAAAGCTTAGGTAGTTCAAGGAAAAACTAATTGAAAGAATAATCTTAGGATCTCATTCAAATGTGTTACATTATTAACTTAGATATAAACAGGTTTTATTTGGTTTTTGAAGCAGACTTGATAGATAATTTCATTTCCCTTTTCTGAATGCTAACTGTAAATGCAGACCAAATGCTTCCTGGTGAATTGCCCCCAGGGACCATACTTAAATGTTTCATTTTGGTAACAGTGGTGCTCCATCAGTTTGAAGTATGAGTTTTAATTTGGTCCTAGGGTTTTATTTATTTATTTTTTTGACCAGCTTTGGTCATTAAGTATATGAAAAAAAAGAAAAGAGGAAAACAGGAAGGCCCCGAAAGTTCTTCATTTTGCAGCTGTGTTATTAAAAATCCCTATAAAAAGCCTTATCGTTTAACCAGAAGTGGTTATGGTTTGTAATCAGGTACCCCTGATTGATATCCTTTAATGTGGCTGAGGAAACAGTACCCTGTCACTCATCAGGTGACTTTTGCTCCGAAGTGAACAGTGATCACCAGAATTACCACCTTCTTTGATATGCGCGTTATGTAAGGTAAGTAAGATGACTAGGTCAGGACGTTCACAGAGTTCACAGACCCGCTGCAGAGCCTTGAAGCCTAAAAAGCTCACTTTCCTTAGAAACTGAGCTATTTGAAGCTTAAGCTGTTAATAGGAATGAAGAGAGAGGAGGAAATCTTTAAGTACAGCTATTAAGCAAAAACGGCATGCTCATTTTAGAATCAGAAAAGACTTAATTCCTGCCTCTTAATTAAGTTCTGCCGTTTTGAACTTTGAGATCAGGTAACAAAACTGATTCCATTGTTTGGACACACATGTAAGCAAAACCACAGACAGATTCATTAACTGCCTATTCCCTATACACTTAGTACACACGAGAGCTTTAAGGAGAATACGTCTCAGGTTTGTAGGACTCAGATTACAGTATTGCGCTCTATCCGCTATCAGGGGTCATGAGATATAATAGATCACAAGGATAATTTGAAATCTATAGAGAATCTCAAACTCTCGTTTAGCCAGGGGTTTTAATCTTTTGACCAAATCTTTTGCCAGAGTTAATAATTACTCAAATTGATTTATTGGAATTTTGTTTTTCACTTATTTCTTTAGGAGCTCATGCTAAAACAAAAAGCGGGGGGAGTATTAAAAGAGATAAAATCAGGATGTAGGTGACAATTCTTCTGATACAGTCTTTCTAGTTTTTTTTTATTTTTTAATTTTTTTTAATTTTTTTTTTAATGTTTATTTTTGAGACAGAGAGAGACAGAGGATGAATGGGGGAGGGGCAGAGAGAGAGAGGGAGACACAGAATCGGAAGCAGGCTCCAGGCTCTGAGCCATCAGCCTGTCAGGCTCGAACTCACGAACCGTGAGATCGTGACCTGAGCTGAAGTCAGATGCTCAACCGACTGAGCCACCCAGGCGCCACTCTAGTTTTTTTTTAAAGCTTTTTTTTTTTTTTTTTTTAACATTTATTTATTGTCGAGAGGCAGAGAGAGAGGGAGACACAGAATCCGAAGCGGGCTCCAGGCTCCTAGCTGTCAGCACAGAGTCTGATGCGGGGCTCAAACCCACAAGCCGTGAGATCGTGACCTGAGCCGAAGTCCGACGCTCAACCAACTGAGCCACCCAGACGCCCCTCTTTGTAGTTATTTTTAACTGACGATCTCAGAAAGGAAGTCCAAGTGCCTGTGTTGTGCTTATGCTCAGAGACCGATAGTTCTCAAAGTATTGAGCCTTTAAAAAAAATAATTCTCGATAAAACTGCTTCTCCAAGAAAAGCTCTTGCGCACGGGCAAAGCCGAAGGCCTTACGTGGTTCAACGCTGCACTGGAAAGTACGCTGTGAGATCAGAGCTGGACACCGTGGCCAGACTCCCACTCCGAGTCTGACAGAACCTCAGTTTATGGTGACAGAGCAAGCGCCCCGTGTCACGTAAGCAGGGAGGCTCCTCCCCACCTTCCAGACTGGGCTCCCTCCCCTGTGACTCATCACAGTGCCCTTAAAACCTGTAGTGGAAGAAACAGCATCGTGGCGTGTAGGCAGGCATATGGTGTTGTCTGAGCCTTCCCGGGCTGGTTTGTGATTCTGTAATCAGTTAGGCGGATGTGGGGGGAGAGGGGGTGTGAGTGCGTGCACGCGTGTCCCTTCGTTTGGTTGAATTTTCTCCTTCTGGAAAGCAGTCTTCGCCATACTTGTCTAAGAATACCCCGTAAAGCAGAGGGCCGACTATTGTGCAAAAACCGTATGACTGTCTTGATTAGACCCTTCATTGAGCTCACTCCCACTGATGTGTATCTCCGTATATAAAACCAGACGTAAATACCTACCATGCTTGCCTTGCTGTTTTTTAAAAAATTTTTTTTAATGTTTATTTATTTCTGAGACCGAGAGAGACAGAGCATGAGTTGGGGAGGGGCAGAGAGAGAGGGAGACACAGAATCAGAAGCAGGCTCCAGGCTCTGAGCTGCCGGCACAGAGCCCAACGCGGGGCTCGAACTCACAAACCGTGAGATCACGACCTGAGCCGAAGTCGGTCGCCCAACCGACTGAGTCACCCAGGCGCCCCCTCCCCTGCCTTGCTGTTTTTTTAGAGTAGGGTCTATGCAGTTTGTTAGTCATGTATTTTAAGTGCATATACAGTAAAAAAGTTTTAAGTGCAGATACATGTATTTATGTGCACGTACATGTATTTATAATAGCATTTATGCTATTGCACATAAATGTCATATAGAACAGAAAAATGTATAGCTATTTGTAAATAAAACTCATGTACTGTTATACCAGTATAACAGTATACTGGTTATCTCCTATTGTATAAAATAATACACTGTATTAATTTTAAGATATGCGAAATGTGTGTTTTAAAATAAGTAAAGTCAGAGGTGCCTGGGTGGCTCAGTCGGTTAAGCATCCGACTTCAGCTCAGGTCATGATCTCGCAGTTTGCAAGTTTGAGCCCCTATCAGGCTCTGTGCAGACAGCTAGGAGCCTGGAGTCTGCTTCAGATTCTGTGTCTCCCTCTTTCTCTGCCCCTCCCCCACTCATGCTCTGTCTTTCTCTCTCTTTCTCTCAGAAATAAAAATAAACATTAAAAAATAATAAAGTAAAATAAGTCAAATACAAGTGAAATTTCTCATGCACTCTTCCTGTATCCCGGAGTTCTCCACACCCTACTTTTTTTTGAAGGTTAGCGCTTCTGAGATTTAAGTACTAGTCAAAGCGCTCTGACATTGTAAAGTGCTCCACAAACGTAAGTTTTGTGTTTCTGTCATTGTCATGTTTTACCCACATTTATGGAGGGACTGCTCTCCAGTCTCAAGAGTGAGGCAGTGGTACCTTGGGTTACAACCCTCGAGGCACACGGAGCTTGTAAGGCAGTGTTGTATCCTTTCTCGAAGTTCCTAAGGGCACCCCTTAGAAATGTGAAGTCTAAGCTCAGTGGCCAGAGACCTGTTTCATCTAGAATTCTGGGAAGCACATCTCAACAATTAGCAAGAGCACCGCTCATTAACCACGTGCTTTTGTCATAGTGAACCTAGCGTGTCTCTTGAAGGCGTCACATGGCGTGGACAGGAGTGTGGAAGTCAAGCGCAGTTGGTCCCTAGGGACACTTCCCGTGGGGAGACCCAGACAGTGGGAGAGCTGCTGCGCTTGGCGATTGAAGGAGTGAGAGGTACTTCCTTCCCGGTCGCTCGGGAAGACAAAGTCACGTCCGTAGGGAGGTGTTTCGAGGAAGCTGACTGGACCTGGTCTGAGAGAGAACCAAGTCAGCTAGAGCTCTTCCATGCAGAAGGGGTTCCCAGGGTCCCCAGATCTGGAGGTAGCATCCGTCCAAAAACGTGGTCGTGGGGTTCTCGCATCGGGGCCGAGATTACACTTGTTGGCCCTGAGTTCCCTTTGACAGTTCTGTGACTGTTCCCTTAACAGTAAGGTCTTGTTGTCCTCTGAGTTCGCTCCTTTGCTGTAACCACTTCCGTGTGTTGGATGCTGAAGGCCTCTGCCAGTGCCTTCAAACCCCTCGTCCACCCCTCTGTTCCGTCGCCGTCCCCCCAGGCCTCACCCCTTCCCACCCAGCGCTCCGCAGCGGCCTTTACGTGGTGCCCTGAGTGGGTCTTCCTCCCCACCGGTCGGTTCTCCGTGTGGTCGGTGGACTGGCCTTACCTAAACGCCCCCTCATTCCAGTGCGTGCTGGTTTTCTTTCACTACACAACAAGTTAGCACGACTTGGTGCTTTAAAACAGTGTGCAGTTATTTCCGGGCCCGGCCGGATCCTCCGCCCGGGAGTCAGCGTTGGGGTCCGGGCTGTGGTTCTCACCTGGGGTCCTCTTCCAGGCTCGTTGAGTTCATTTCCCTGGCTGCCTGGGACCGAGGACCCCGTTTTCCTTCCAGCCATCCACCCGGACTGTCCTGCTCCTCCAGGCGGCCTGCCGTTCTCTGCCACGTGGCCCTCCTGGGCCGTTCACCTCGGGGACTTCTGCTCCTTCCAGCCCCGTGGGGCCTGCGGACTTGCACCTGTTTCCGGACAAACCTGTATTACACAGTTCTCCCCAGGGAAGGCTGGCAGACGAGCCCGTATTTGTGGACTCCTGTTAACGACGGGCTGTGGAAGAAGGTGGCCCCGGCAGATCTTAGACCGGGCTTTCTGGTTCGGAAGAGACGGGTGGACCTGCAGCTGGGCGGAGCTGGGCCTGGTAGGCGGGACTGCTGTTCCCTAGGCACCTGCACAGGCTGCCGCTGACTCCCTCTGCCCTCTGCACAGGATGCTTGCGCGTCACCGGCCGGACGCCCACCCAGGGGGGTGGGCCAGGCTCCAGCAGGAGCGGGACTACGACTCTTCCTTGACTTCCTCCCAGAGACGTCAGGGCCCAGAGTCCAGCGCCTCTGGGCCTCTGTTGGATGGGTCATGCTTCGTTGGCAGCATTGATTTCATGTTTACATGTGAAGGGGCAGAATAGGAGATTACCAAATAAAATATAATTTCAAGTGTTATTAATGAAAGAATATATTACACCCACTTCTAATGAGATCCTGGTGTTGCAAAATGATTCCACGTAATGAGTCCCAGGAAATCAATGAAAAGCTTAATTACAGTTGTGGCCGTTCTGTATGAGAATATTGCTGTGGTCAATTTTACTTGTACAGTTTATCAATCCCTTCTGCCTCTCTCTTTTCTTTAAATTAATTGCCTTGACAAAGCAGGTATAAACACATTCTTTGTTAGGGTTTGATGTTTTGGCAGAAATGTGTTATCAAAGGCAGATTTCCTCCTCTGTAATAGTAATAATAGTCCCTATCACTTTGTAACGTGCTGTACCATTTACGGTTCATACAGCTTTACACCGGGCAGTCTTTCTACTTGGTAAATTGAGTCACCCTTCTGTCTCACTGAGACATAGTCCCTTGGGCAATTTTTTTGCAAACCGCCTTCCACCTCTTCTCTACCTACCCGTCAGAAATCTGATGGTCTTCCTCTGTCGTCCGTCACTCAGTCAAGCTCTGAGGCAGATGAAAAGAAAAACAGGAGACTTTCTCCTCTGAACGATCAGTTTTGCCTTCACGGAGCTACGCACCCTTTCTGGTTTTCAGCAAAGGGAATTTTCTTTTTGCAGTTTTTCTTTGGACAGTTCAGTGATTGCGGTGCCGTCTCGCCCACTGGGGTGGAAATGCTTTGTTTGTTTTTAGCTGCTGATAAAACACAATACAAAATGTTGATGTGGATGTTTAGAGATAGCTAAAGCCATACTGGTGACTCCAGAGTTTACTAATTGTGTATTGAGAAAGTTACTGTGGATTTTCTAAGCTCTTTTAACGACCATAGTTGTTTAGTCTGCTTTTGGTTAAAGGTTCAAGGCCTTAACACAGAATCAAGGATGATGTCAAATGATTGGCTCCATGGATGTAAAAAAAACTTACTTAGTTCGTTTCGAGAGGGCAAGTCCTGTGGTTTCTGTTCCCTCCAGCCCTCCCACTGCCACCGTCAAGCTTTCTTGCTGGTGGTTCAGTTGAGAAGTAGCCTGGGTGTTCCAGACTTTTCTTCCGGTCCTGGCTTGTCACCACACCCGGGTGATAGGCGGGGAGTCACCTCACCTCTCTCCAGAGCTTTTTTTTTTTTTTTTTTTTTTTTTTTTTTTTTTTTAATTTTTTTTTTTTTCAACGTTTATTTATTTTTGGGACAGAGAGAGACAGAGCATGAACGGGGGAGGGGCAGAGAGAGAGGGAGACGCAGAATCGGAAACAGGCTCCAGGCTCTGAGCCATCAGCCCAGAGCCCGACGCGGGGCTCGAACTCCCGGACCGCGAGATCGTGACCTGGCTGAAGTCGGACGCTTAACCGACTGCGCCACCCAGGCGCCACCCCTCTCCAGAGCTTTTGAGTTGTGCAGAAAGCAAGGTGACACTCGGTCTCAGACACGGGACTGTCCACGAAGCTTTGTGATTGACAGTGTGACATCGGTAAAGAATGAAGAATCCTCCTCAAAGACCGGAGCTGTTTTGAGTATTGTGAAAGGAGTTTCGTTTATTCTAAAGATGCCCTTCTTGGTAGTTGCCACGTGCACGCAGGTATGGCTAAATGGACCGCTAAATGAGAAGCTTTTCTTTCCCTGTTGCACGTGGGTAAAAGGTCCCTTCACATGCACCTGCAACTGCTGTGCTCGAGCCTGGAGTCACCGTGGCATTTGCTTTTGGGCGTAAGTCTCCAGGCAGCCATTGTCTATACTCACGTGAGATTCTTACGCTCTGGCTTGTAGTACGATTTGTGGGCCCGGGCAGGCTGTGCCCCCGGAGCAGAGGAGGGGAGAGGGGACAGGGCGCGCTCTCTGGCCTAAGCCAGGCCCTTTTTTCTCTTCTTTGCCTTCAGCTCCTGATCTGCTGCTCGTCCTTTTTTGTAACCTTTATCCCAACCTGTGTTCTCGCTCCTGGACTCGCTCTGCTGTCTACTTAACACTGAGCGTCTGTGCTCTGTTCTGGAGGTTAAATCATCTCCCGGGAGATGTGGATGCAAACCCCATTTGGGGACCATGCCATTCAAGGAGGGACCTCCTTGCCAAAGGACATGTTCACTAGAGACTTCTGGTTTAGGGTGCCCACCTCCGCACACGTACGTCACTCCCCGTTGCACATTGCCGCAAGCCCGGGCAGAGAAATACGGAGACACCGAGAAGCCCGTGTCTGGTCTAGATACTCGGGGCTTGTCCACATGGTAAAACAACAGAGAGTTTCTATATGTTGCTGATAAAACTAGCCTGAAGGACATGCCAAGCAATTCGTGATCATTAGGAGGAATTACCAATTTCCCTGGCATTTTTTGTTGATGTCAGTGGTGGTGCCCCTGGCACTGTTTCCTGCGGCCCCTTGACGACACCTCATCTTCCTGACTCTTGTCTCCTGATGTTCTTTGTGTCTGTCCCTGCTTCCTTTCCCCCATCTGTGAAGTTCTGACTTTTTCATACACTTCTTCCCACTGCACTTAGTGTCCATTGACGACCTCATCCGTCCCCCTCGGGCTCAGCCCTGGTCTCTGGGCAAGTGGCTTAAGAGCTTCGTGTTTCTCTCCTGCCTCCCAGTCTCTTTCCTGAGCCCCAGTCTCTTTCCTTTCACATTTGTACCTTTCCACGCAGATACCCATGGTTCTTCAACACCAGCACATTTTTCCTGAGACCAGCTAGCTTGTTCACCTTTCCCTGGATGTACTCCTTTCTGTTAATGTTCTGATCCTTCTCCAAGTCCCCCGGTGCAACACTTACCTTTTATCCTTTTTTCTTGTTATTTTGTTTGGTCTTTCCATTTCTCACATATATCAAGTCCTAACAATGGACCCGTCACAATATCCCTTATATCTATTTGAGTCCCGCGTTTACCACCTCATTCAGAGTGGATTGACCGGATAGCCTCTCAGGGCGTCTGGGTGGCTCAGTCAGTTAAGCATCTGACTCTTGATTTCGGCTCAGGTCATGAGCTCACGGTTTGTGGGTTCGAGCCCCGTGTCGGGCTCCAAGCTGACAGCACAATGCCTGCTTGGGATTCCCAGTCTCCCTCTCTCTGTCTGCCCCTCTCCTGCTCGTGCTCTCTCTCTCTCTCTCTCTCTCTCTCTCTCAAAATAAATAAACTTAAAAAAATCAACGACAGTACAGCCTCTCAAACTGTTTGTCTGAAACACTCCCTGCCTGTTGCGAATCACAGTGCCTGTTGCTTCCAGGCTGGCCTCCAGTGACGGGTCCCTGCCCTGCATGGGACCGTCAGTGAGTCCCCCTGCCAACCGAACGGCATGTAAACTCCTCACCCTGAGCTCTGCCTGCGGTGTGGCAGCCTGCACCCCTCTTCCCCTTCCTCTGGTAAACACTGCTGTGTCCCTCGCGGAGCGCTAGCCGTGACCATCCTGCTGCAGCAATGAAGGCCGCGGTCACAGCTCCTGCCTGAGGGGGTTTCCGGAGAGGAAGGTCCTCCCTAACAAGTCATATCTGAGACGAGATCTGAAGGACTCTGAAGGACTCGGAAGGGGGCAGGGGACACAAAAGCACAGGGACCCTGAGGCAAGAAAGCCGGGCCTTCCTGATGGAGAGCAGTGAGTGGGCTAGAGAGAGCTACAACACACACACACACACACACACACACACACACACACGACAGAGGAGTTTGCCTGTTAGTCCAGGTGTAGTGTCAAGGGGCTTGCTTTCTTCCTGTTTTTTGTTTTTTTTTTTAATATTTATCTTGAGAAAGAGCGTGCACGCATGCGTGCGCATGAGCAGGGGAGGGGCGGAGAGAGAGGGAAAGAGAGACTCCCAAGTAGGGTCCGCACTCAGCGGCACAGCCCAGACCCACGAACCGTGAGATCAGGACCTGAGCCGGAACCAAGAGTCTCATGCTTAACCAACTAAGCCACCCAGGCGCCCCAGGGGACTTTCTAAGCGGGGTGATATGATCTGTTTATACTTATAAAATCTCATTTGGGAGAGGGGAGGGGACAAGGCGGAAGCAAGGAGGCCACGTAGGGGACAGGCCCTTGCACTTGTCCACACAAGATAGTAGCTCGGACTAGATTACACGTTTCTTAACCTCAGCACTGTTGACATTTGGGGCCAGAAAATTCTTTGGTTTGGGGGCGGGGGGCTGCTCTCTGCGCCATAAGGTGGTTAGAGGCATCTCTGGCCTCCACCCACTGGAGGACAGCGTTATCCTCCCACCTCCAGTGTGACAACCAAATATGTCTCCAGATATTACCAGATGTCCCCTGGGGGCAGAGCCACCCTGGTTATGAATCAGCGGGCTTGACGTTGGCAATAGAGGTGGGTTTAACAGACAGTACCTCTCCGCAGCTGCGATGTAGGGCAGGGTGAGACTCAACGGTGCTCCCCAGATGTTTGGTTCGAAATCCAGGCAGATGGTGTCCGATTACTAGAGACACTCGACATTGGTCTCTCTTGCCCTTGTGCCTGCTCTCGGAACTACCCAACCGCCTGTGATGTCTCCCACCCTCCCACTCTCCACCGTGTCCTACCTCCCCTCCCGAAGCTCCAGCTTGGATGCCGTCTTGTCGAAGTCTTCTCCCATCAGTCCACCATTGGTGATCCTTTTTCCGGTGAACTTCTGCAGCCCCGTATCAGTCCCAGTCCTAGACACTTTCTGGCCCTGCCAGCTTCTGTAAACCCCCAGGAAGGAAGGACCAGGTCCTAACGAAAGGAGCAGCCTTAGCAGATGCTTGCGTGACACGGCTTTGCGCCTGCACCTCGCCCCTCCCCTCGGCTCCCCTTGGGGGCCGTAGGACTGTCACCTCCCTCTGGTACTCCTCTAGCCGGATTCTGAGCCCCAGAACCATCTTCTCAGGTTGCTCTCTCATCTGCTCAGGTTGTCTGGAGCTTGTCCTGGATTTGGGACTCCTTTTGTATGTGTTAGAGTTACTGACGTGTGTCTGTCACCTCCCTGCCCAGTAAAGTCCCCGACAGCAGGAACGAGACCTTACGTACCTTCATCCTGTACTCGGCCTGGCACGCAGCCAGGTGCTGGTCGGGAATTAGGTATTCAGTAAGGGTTTGTTGGATGAAGAAGTGAACGTTGATTTTTTTTTTTTTTTTTTTTTTTTTTTTTACTCTTGAGTATAATGGACTTAAAGGAATATTAGCATTTTTCTACTAATGAACATATATAATGTTTATAATCAGAAAAAAATTTTAATTTTTTTAATGAGAGAGGATTCGTCCACAGTTGGTGTCACTGATGAAATTGATTGGTGTGTGTGGAAGAGGGCTTGTTTTTGGGCTTTAACATAAGTCCCGAGTCTGCATCGGTGATGAGTCTGCTCTGTTTCTGTATTGCAGCTCTCGTCGTCAGCACCACCTCGGCTGGATTTGCGCTGGCCCCGGGACCTTTTGACCTGCCGTGTTTCCTGCTTACTTTTGTGGGAACGGGCCTTGCATCCTGTGCTGCCAACTCCATCAATCAGGTCAGTCGGTCACTTTTCAGCGCGATTATGGTGATGTGACTTTCTCCCAGACGGTGGTATTGTCACGCGTTTATAAATGACTTCAAGACCATGTGTAGAGATGGAGAGGTCCCGGGAGCTTGTGACACCACGTATCCTGTGGAGGTCTGTGGGTGACACAGCCCGTCTGTCTCTTCTGCGGTGAACGGTTTTCAGGTGTTTCGGGTGAGAGAGCAGCCATGTGTCGGCTTCAAACGGCCAGGCGCCCTTGGGTTGGAACGGGTTTCGAGCTGTTTGCTCGGCTTTCTGCTCCTGCATTTCAGGCACCTTCCCCCGAGCTTATCATTGTATGTGTTCTTCTTTCTTTGGTTTGATTTGTCTGCATTTGTTTACATACACAACATTGTATTTTATATTTTATTTTATTTATTTTTTGAAGTTTATCTATTTATTTTGAGAGAGACTGAGACAGCGCAAGTGGGGCAGGGGCAGAGAGAGAGGGAGGGAGGGAGAGAGAAAGAGAATGAGAGAGAGAGAGAGAAAGAAAGGAAAGGAGGGAGGGAGGGAGGGAGAGAGAGAGAGAGAGAGAAAGAAAAGAAAAGAAGAAAAGAAAGAAAAGAAAAGAAAAGAAAAGAAAAGAGAAGAAAAGAAAAGAAAGAATGAATCCCCAGCAAGCTCCACACTGTCAGCACCGAGCCTGATGCGGAGCTTGAACTCATGCAACAGATCATGACCTGAGCCGAAACCAAGAGTCGAATGCTTAACCGACTGAGCCACCCAGGCGCCCCGGGATTTTATATTTTAAACAAGCATATCCAGCTTTTAAAAACAAAAAACAAAAAAAAAACGGTAATTCAGTATTCAGTAAACTTGGTGTATAGAATCAGAATATATTTTAGAAAATAATTAGCATATTATTTTTAATGCATCCTTTTGTCCCCTATTATTTTAAATATCAGAATAGTTCTCTGAAATAGTTCTCTCCTCCCCCCTCCCCCCCCCCGGCCCTGCCCCACGCCTGGTCATTGCAGTGTGCACCCCAGCACGCATATTTTTCATCCAATACCAAGAGTGAAAAAGTCTTGGCTGAAACTTAAGGAAAGTTGTTTTCATCACCAGAACACCCAAGGGGAGTTGGCACAGTTTTAAAACAGGAATTCAAGTTACCAGTAGAAAAACAGCGTGGCTGAGTGGATGTATAAATCGGCATCCTGCAAAATATGGGAATTTTAATTTGATAATGCCTCGTATCATTAGGCTTTTACAACGTGTTACCAGCTGTCTGGGGAGGGATCAGTCTCTTTCAAATACAGTTTATTTATTTATTTTTTTGTTACAATTTTTCATGTGGAAACAGTCTCATGGGGAGGGAGGTCCAAATAATCCTGCTCCTTTTCCAAAAGTCTCATCCCATCCTGCAGACCACGGCCCAGCTCTTCCAGATTATTCCTCCCTTCTGCTCCCTGCCCTCGCTGTCTGGCTGGCAAAATAATCATGGTTTCACCACGAAATGTTTCTAATGAAATTTTGAATAGAAAGCACTTTAAGCAAAATGGATTTGTGTTGCTATTTTGGGTCTGTATTGCAAAATATTTCTTAAATTATTACTTCTGTTTAGTTACAAATCTAGGTCATAAGATTAAGCCAGGAGGGAACACACATCCCAGTTTTCAGGCTCCTTTTTTCTTTTTCTTTTTTTTTTTTCCAACGTTTATTTATTTTTGGGACAGAGAGAGACAGAGCATGAACGGGGGAGGGGCAGAGAGAGAGGGAGACACAGAATCGGAAACAGGCTCCAGGCTCTGAGCCATCAGCCCAGAGCCTGACGCGGGGCTCGAACTCACGGAGCGCGAGATCGTGACCTGGCTGAAGTCGGACGCTTAACCGACTGCGCCACCCAGGCGCCCCCAGGCTCCTTTTTTCAATTGAAGACCTACACGTATCCTCGAGATACCAGCCACTGTCTCCTTTTTCAATAAAATTTAAAATGAAAGTGTAGACACTCAGAAGATCATCGGCAACTATCTGATAGGCATCAAATGATTCCAAAATCCCAAAATAGTATAAGAAATAATAGAGTTGCCTTGAGTTTGAGCTGCCCCAGTCCTCCTGTCCCCCACCCGAAAACAAAGGTGGCTCAAGAATTTATTATGGAAAAAAAAGCCTGTCGATTATAGCAAGAAAATACCCGGGGTGGGGGTGGGGGGGGGGCGGAGAATTTTTTTTTTTTTTTTTTTTTTACATTTAGGCAGAAATTTCCAGAAACTGAACGGAAACCAAAGTTTTAGAAATTTTAAAAGTTTAAATGAGTTCAGATGGCTGCTTTGTTTTGTCGTCTGTAGGGAAGTGAGTTAGATTTTGTCAATTCCAAACTACTGAGAAGAGCCAGACTCTATGAGGGGGATTCTCTCTGCGTCTGACAAATCGCCGCGTCTCCCTCTTCCGTTCCGAGGCTGGCTTTCTAGTCCCGTTGGTGTTCACTGAGGCGGCTTTCCTGCTCTTCCTCTGGAACACTCCCACATCTTCCTCCACGGTTGCTGATCACCCCACCCACCCCCCCTGCCCCCCCAGGGTTCTTCAGTGCTGTGCGTAACGTAGGCCCTTGATCCATGCTTATTGGGCACAGAATAGTTTCATCTTCTTACATTCCTCATATTGCCTTCTTCCCCTTGTCTTGGACTGAAGTTTCATTTGGAAACATCACAATACTTAAAAATCTTAATGATTTTGAATTGTTGAATTACATTGTGGGTTGTTTTTTGTGTGGTTTTTTTTTTGTACTATTTATTTATTTTTGAGAGAGAGAAAGAGAGATCGCGTGAGTTGGTGAGGAGCAGAGAGAGAGGGAGACACAGAATCCCAAGCAGGCTCCAGGCTCCAGGCTCCAAGCTGTAAGCACAGAGCCCGATGAGGGGCTCGAACTCATGACCAGTGAGATCATGACCTGAGCCGAAGTCGAACGCTTAACCGACTGAGCCACCCAGACACTCCTGGTAACCACTTTTCTACTCTCTGGCTTTCGTAAAATTTTTTTTTTTTTTTAATGTTTATTTATTTTTGACAGAGAGAGACAGAGCATGAGCCGGGGAGGGGCAGAGAGAGAGGGAGACACAGAATCGGAAGCAGGCTCCAGGCTCCGAGCTGTCTGCACAGAGCCCGACGCGGGCTGTGAGATCTCACAGACTGCGAGATCATGACCTGAGCTGAAGTCGGGCGCTCAACCAGCTAAGCCACTCAGGCGCCCCTCTACTCTCTGACTTTCTAATACGCAGTGATGGTGATGAGCACTTCACATGGTGCCATCGAGAAGCATAACAAGCTGATTTAAAGCAAACACACAAAAGACCTCCTGGGAAGAAATTTCCCTGTACTTAAAACACATACCTTCTTGGATTTTACCTTTTTAATTTTAAAAACTACATATCTTTTAACGCACAGTTTTAGTAATCTATCTAAAGAAATAGTTAAGGACGTGTTCAAAGATTTCAGCTGCAAGAATTTCATCTCAGCATATCTACATGGTCCAAAGACTGGAAATTCCTAAAACGTCAGCTAAGGAAAAACCGATTAAAGAAATCAAAGTATATCCATAAACAATCATGTTATCAGCAAATACTGAGGTGGGAAATGTTCATGGTATACTACTTAAAGGAGAAAATATATAGAGGCAAGTTGTATTATACACGTAAATCATTTCTGCGTGAAGTTAATAAGGATGTGAAGGTTGTGTGTGTAAAAAAAAAAAAAAGTCTATGATAATAGAAATCAAAATGTTAACCAGTGAGTCTGCTTGCGAGGCGGGATATATAAGCACCACAAAGCTGGAAGTTTCCATTTATTCTCTGCCGTAAGTCTAAAGCACAGAGCAGTGCCTGGCACCAGGGAAACGTAAAATAAAAAATGTTACTGTTTTTGCTTATTTCTGTTTTCTCACTGATCTGCAATGGAAACATTATTTGCATGACACGTTTTTTTTAAGATGCTGCTTTTACAAAGAATAATTCAGTGATGAAACAGAATGTTTTACAAATAGAAATGGCACTAATGCCCCCTATCTTGTAGGGTAGTAAGGTTCAAATAATAACTTATGGGGCGCCTGGTGGCTCAGTCGGTTAAGCATCCGACTTTGGCTCAGGTCACGAGATTTCGGTCAATGAGTTCAAGCCCCGCGTTGGGCTCTGTGCTGCCCCTCCCACGCTCATACTTTGTTTTTCTCTCTCTCTCAAAAATAAATAAACATTAAAAAAAAATAAAAAAACAAAAATTTATGTAGGGGCACCTCAGTGGCTCAGTCTGTTAGGCGTCTGACTCCTGGTTTCAGCTCAGGTCATGATCTCACAGTTCCGTGGGTTCGAGCCCCGCATCAGGCTCTGCACTGACAGAGTTTGTAAATAAAGTTAAAATAATAATAATAATAATAATAATAATAATTTATGTCAACGTGCTTTGTAAGCTCTGCAACACTGTACAGATGTCAGCAATTAGACCACATACATTCCAACTTAAACCCGTCTCATTCATGTTTTGGCTGGTAGCCCTGATCTCATGGAGGACATCCCCTTTAAAAACAATTAGAGACAGGGCACCTGGGTGCCGTGGTCAGTTGAGTGTCTGACTCTTGGTTTGGGCTCAGGTCATGATCTCATGGTTTACGGCTTCGAGCCCCGCATCGGGCTCCACGCTGATGGTGCGGAGCCTGCTTGATGATTTATCTCCCTCCCCGTCTCTCTTCCCCTCCACAGCTCCCATGCTCTGTCTCTCTCTCAGAATAAAGCAACTTAAGATAAGTAAATACATAAAAATAAGAACAGTTAGAGGCGTGTGCAGTGCAGCTACGGAAACAAAAAGCTGCAACAGTGGAGGAGCGGTCGAGAGAGTGGGGGCACATCCATCAGGAGGAACGGCAGGGTACCAGGAAAGCGTACCCTGTAGCAACGTACCTGCCGACATTCAGTGTTCCCCTCCATTAAAAAAATATCATCTCTTTGTAACAGAAGTGAAATAACCCCAAATGCATTTTATTATACCAATCTCTACTATGTCAAACACTCAATCACACTGACAGTTTCCTGACAGTTCTTATCTTTTTCAATTTCTTAATTCTTTCCTCTTGAATTTATTCAGCTTTTGCACTTCTGAGGTCGCTTGTTTCTCAAGATGCGATCAGTCGAAGCCATCCGTCACATTTTATCGTTCAGTTGCTAAATTTTACGGATGGCTTTCATCCTTTGAAGGCATACTCGCTTTAAGGCCTGGCTATGGTTTCAGATGAAGCATGCGTATGTTTTACAAAACGTGGGTGTAATTCCTTCGTACATTTTAATGTTAGTGGTTTCAAATATATATATATGTATATGTATATATATCTTTATGCACTAGTCACTACTTCATAAATCAGAAGCTGAAGCTCATTTTCTCTCCCTACAACAAATGTAGGAATTGGTTTTCCAAAGCCGTACTTTTCCGATCACAGAGAGATCACAGAAGTCGGGTACAAAGAAGAAACACTCAGAACTAAATTAATAACAGCTAAAAGAAGGATTTAAAAAATATGAGATGTTATTTGAATCCTTTTATAAATCCGGACAGAAAGAAATTTTTTTTCTCCCACAGAACTCTATTAGAAGTTGAAAACTTTTATACATACCAACCACACATATGTGTTCTTTAAGCTGAACGCCAGCTCCCCAAAAAACCCAGTAAATTCTTGCTTTTCACCAACAACTATTTCTTTATCTACCTGCTATTCCAGAACTCCATTAAAGCTTTGTGGCCTAGTGCTCTTTGCTCTGCTTACACTAATGAAATGCACTAATGAAAATGTTCTCACATTCCTTTGTTTGAATTTTATGAGACTGTGTAGCAACACTAAAACTAAAATACTTCCCACGTTATTTAGAAAACACTGTACTCTGGGAAGCTCACCGACACCATAATAAAAATGGGAATTCGGGGCACCTGGGTGGCTAGGTGGGTTGAGCGTCCGACTTTGACTCAGGTCATGATCTCACAGTCCATGGGCTCGAGCCCTGCGTCGGCCTCTGTGCTGACAGCTCAGAGCCTGGACTCCGCTTCAGATTCTGCGTCTCCCTCTCTCTCTCTGCCCCTCCCCCGCTTGCTCGTGCATACGTGCTCTCTCTCTGTCTCAAAAATTAATAATAAACATTAAAAAAATAAAATAGAAAAAAGCCTGTGCCAGCTTTGTAGGTAACGTTAGGTGTGTCCTTTTAATTCAAGTTGTTTTGATTACTTAGGAGGTGGAGTTGTTTTTTGGTTTTGGGAAGCGTTTTTTAACGTTGGCCGTTTGTGTTTGCCAGGAAGTTTTGATGTGTGAAGGTTGGATTACTCAATATTAGCTCTTTGTCATGTTTAAGGTTTGAATACTTTCTGCTGTTTTCTTTTGAAGTGCAGATGTTTCATATATCTGTGCAGGCAGATCTTTTAATTTTCATTATAGGGTTTCTCAGCTTTGGCCCTCCTGACAGCGTGGGGCGGACGACATTGCTGTGAGGGGCTGTCCCGTTCTGTGTAGGGTGTCCCCCAGCATCCCTGGTCTTTACCCACCGGATGCTTTGGGGCCACACCCCGTAGGCGTGACGACTGCAAATATCTTCAGACATTGCCAAAGGTTCCCTGGGGACCCAAATCACCCCTGATTGGGAACCACTGCTTTAACGAGTTCTTTTCCTGATTTCACTCTTAGATCTTTACCGAAGATCGGGGCTCCAGTTTCTGCCCCAGGCATTCCGTGGCTCGCATTTCTTCCTGCGTAACCACCCACTGATAGCTGGGGTGGTCACGTGTCCTGGTTTGTGTTTGTGTTCCCGCCGTAGTTCTCAGTTACGCCTCTTTCTCACCCCCCAGTGTTCCCGGTTTGGACAGGAAACTCTAGGGGCTCTATTCACAGGCCACCTGCACCTTCAGTCTTTCCCCGTAAACGAGATGTGGTGGAAGTGCCTTTGCACCAAAAGATCTGGCCTTGGGTTCTGGCTTTTCTATTCACACCCGTACTCATTGGACAAGCACGGGTTTCCTCACTGCAGCCCAGGTCATCTGGCTTGCCTCACCTCCATCCTTTCTGTAGTTACGGGTACGATCTGCTGGCGGGCCGAATTGTGGTGTTGCGTGCACGCACAGAAAACAGCTTGAAGAGCTTTCTCCTCCATTATGACTCTGTTAGCAAATTGTTCCAGTATGTCGGTGATTTCTTTTGTCTTGGACCGCCTTCATTTTTACAGTATCCCTGGCAGATACCGATTACCACGCTTGTCGCCGGTTTCCAAGGCAGCTAGTTCCGTAGGTCGACAGCCCAGTGATGAGAAATGTCTTCCTCATGTTGAGTCAAAGTCTGCCTTCCATAACTTGAACCTATGGGTCATAGTTCTCCTCTCTGGGGAAACTCAGTGTGTCTTCTTCCCCGTGACAATACTCCCAGGGTATCACTTTCTGTGTAAGTTTTTTTTTTTTTAACATTTATTAATTATTGAGAAACAGAGACAGAGCATGAGCATGGGAGGGGCAGAGAGAAGGGGAGACACAGAATCGGAAGCAGGCTCCAGGCTCCGAGCTGTCAGCGCAGAGCCTGACGCGGGGCTCGAACTCATAAACCATGAGATCATGACCTGAGCCGACGTCAGACGCTTAACTGACCGAGCCACCCAGGCACCCCTCGAGGTATCACTTTCCAGCTATGGTTATGGCACCTGTGGTATTCATCTGTGTCTCTTGCTTCGAGAACTCTCACGTCCTTGAGACCCAGCGGTTATGACCTACTTCTTACGTACATCTAGCATATCTTCCCACAAGCATGTAGCGGGCCGGTAGGGCGAAATTCCTCAGGAAGTCGTGTTGGGAATAAAGAAATATTTTTGGGGGGAGTAGGGGCAAGTAGCAAGAAGTGTTAATAATAACAATAATCGCAGCTAATGCTTATTCCGCACTTGCTACATGCAAGGAATGTTCTGAGCATTTTACTTTAGCTCATCTGTTTAAGTCTGGGTTCATAGGATTTCCAAAAAAAAAAAAAAAAAAAAGAAAGGAAAGAAAGAAATTGGCTGTTTTGAAAGATCAAAATGAATTCATAACCTAGACTCAGCTCTAAGAACCACTGATGTTCTCGGAGACTTTATTTTGGAGAAAATTACAAGAAAGGCAGAAAACATAAGTAGACTTTCAGATCTGAGCGATAGGTTATAATTAGAAAGGAAAGCTGATAAGGGTATGTTATCTTTAGGATTGAGGGTATCTGTGAATGTTGAAGAATTTTTATGAAAGGAAATGAAAGAGATCAAGAGGTGTGAATGAAGCAAGGTCAAGAAGAGAGGTGTATTTTGTTTCATACTGACAGTGCCCGAGAGACTTTTCATGGCTGAAATAAGGTAAAAAGGAAGAGCTTTGGATAAAAAGCTCGGAATTATAGGGTGGGTAGGGCAGCAGAAAACTCACAGCCCTTTCAACTCTGAAAGGAGAAACAGATAAAGATTTTTCTGTTTTCCCAGCGAATATGAGATTAATATCTAATGCGTCTTTCTCCATTTTCCCTTTCTGTGATGTTTCTTTTGTTTTGACTATGCAGTCTGCCTGGAGCGATAGGAATTGGCTTTCGTCTGCCGTGTTGAACAAAAGTGGTTATTAAACGTGGTGTTGTATTCTAGGAGAATAAGACTGATGTTAGCAAACACCAGGGATGTGATTCATAGAACATCATGTGTGTAAGAAAAATCAATATGAGAAATACACTTCTCCTCTGAATATTGTGATTTGTTTGACTTTGATGTTTTAACCGGTGGGCAACTCGCATTCATTCAGTGGCCTCTGAAGTCCATACTTGTGGCTTATTCAGATGATTCAGATTAGCTACCGCACTAGGTCAGATTTGCCGGGAGTCTTTGAATAGCATGTGGGAAAGGGTCTCCAGCTAAATATGTTTTTTATATAAGGCAAATGATGAGCATCACGGAACAATGTCAGAAAAAGAAAACACATTTTAAATGCAGAGTCTCTTTTCCTGAATTTATATAACCCCAAATAGTTCCTAAATTACATTTGAGTCCCCTCTCTGGAACGATCCATCTGAGTAGAGTGAGTTTGGCATTGGTATTCATAACCAGAATCACTCCACCTGAAGTTTTGCAGCAAATGCAGAGATGATGATAATTTGAACATGTGTACGTAGCTAGTATTTTGTCATTCACATGCCTCACGAACTGGTCATTATTTAATTAATTCATTCAATTTATTTATTTTGCTTCTTACACCATCTCCATGAGATGACGTTTTTCCCGTGTTGTAGAAGGAGAAAAATGAAGCTTAGCAATGCCACTGGTCACACATCTGAAAAATGGTCCAGCAGACCCTGTGGACCCCAGGTTCACTGCTGTTTCCTCTCAATCAACACGTCCTGGTCCAGCCACCACTTTGGAATAGGGTCATTCCCGTCAATAGGAGTCTGCTTTCTACCAAGCTAACTGCTGACATCCTTGCCACTAAGTACCAGAGAAGGGTGTCGTCGCTGGCACGGGCATGGTAACAGCCATCTCTGATGAGAGCGCAGGACCTAAAGCACTTTGCCCTTTGAAAGCTAAGTGCTCAATTAACACTAGCTGTTGTTACTGTTAATAATATTAACTTGTGGTCTGTTTTCAGCCCCATATCCTCCACACTTTGAGAATCGGATTGTCTGTCGGCTGTCTCCAGTGAGGGTCTCCATATAGAGAATGGGACGGGAAAATGTGTTTCTTTTCCTCAGTGTACTAAGAGACTTGGGCTATGCTTGCAAACTGTAGTGTGTGTGTGTGCGTGTGTGTGTGTGTGTGTGTGTGTGTGTGTGTGTGTACGTGCATGTGCATTTATTTCAAGTGTGTATTTACCTGTATTTGAGTTCTTCATATTTGAATTGTGTGGTCACTTAGTTCAGCAGACATTAGTGGCTCTCTACCATTCCATAGGTTATTATGGAATTGTCTAGGCAGTTCTGGTAAATCTAAGAAATACTGGTAAAAAAAAAAAAAGATTCATAAATCGAACAAACAGATGTTTAACTGAGACTTTAATGGAAGTAATGGAAATAATACCAATTTGGATTTTTGGAGGAATGATTCTTGGCTTGTGTCTGTGGGTACGTATTGTGATTAAACCTGATTTGGGGGAACTCAGAGGCTTGTCCCTTTCCTGGATGTCTCCGTGTCGTTCCAAGGTGAAATCAAATCGAGTTTCTTCCCAAGTGATTCCTACGCACTACAGGAGGAGGCAGGAAGGAAGAAGGGAAGGAAGAAAGAAACAGAAAGATAAGGAAGTCAGGCAGAAGAAGGAAGCAAGAAAGAAAGAAGAAGGAAGGAGGGAAGAAAGAAAGAAGGAAGAAGAAGGAGGAGAGAAGGAAGGAGAGAAGAAGAAGAAAGAAAACGAAATAACAAGAAGCCGACTCAAGAAAGTAATGAAGTAGCATAAGTCATTTTTACTCCCTCCTTTCCCTCTCCTTCCTCCTCCCTCTTCCCTCGCCCTATTGTCGTCCCTTCCTTCCTTCCTTCCTTCCCGTTCTTACGGTCTTCAGGTATTGTTTGCTTTCCCGATAGTTTGTTCTTCTGAATCCCGTGAGCCTGTCCGTTTTCTGCTGGGAACGGCAGGCTCCCCTCCTCTGTTCTGGTTAGGGGCACTCCCGGCTGACTGAGGGCTGATGACACGTATTAGAAACCGACTGTGTGGCCAGTCCCTGGGAGACTGTTCATTGCCTCATCTCATACCCACTCCTTTAGCCTTCGAAACAAACTGCTTTTAAGGTTTAATACATGAAAAATCTTGATGCCTTGATATTTATACTTTAAAATTCGAGTTATTTGATGATTCTGAATTCCCTGCTGTTTCCCCAGACACTGGAAAAGAGCGGGAATAGGAACCAGGGTCTCTGGGATGGGCAGTGGGGCAGACTGCTACTCATGCTCCTTAACCCAGACCAGCTTTGGAGAATTCCTGCTCTTTCCAGCTAGTAACGGAGCCCCAGACCGCTTCGGGCAAGCGATTAGACCTTTGAAAGTTATGTGTAAGTGATTAAGTAAATCCTAAAATTCACATTTTCATGACCACCCACTTCTGTCTTACTGATTTTCTAAAAAGTTTCAGAAAATATTATTTGGCAAGAAGAGGAAATTACTTACCTGTGTGATTAATCTTAAGGAAAATTTCGCTCTGGCATTTCCTTCAGATCCTATGCCAGATTTCTTCCGGAAGCAGTGATCACAGAGGGAACAAAGAAATTCTAAAGGATCTGAATGATGGAATGTAGAGATAGGATGAAACAAAAGAGAAAATTTGGTAGTTAATAAGATTTATGTATACTTGTAATCTAGAGTGTCCTTAGGCCTTAAACTATACAGTGTAACCTTAAAATGCTAAGATAATAATGCAGGTTTAGCTTTTATTCCAACTGAAGTTCCTTTGGCCCCAGAAGAGATTCACCTGCCAGCTTCTAAGAAGGAAGACTACCACTGAAATAAAAATCCAGTTATAACATCCTAACCTTTTCACTAATGTATCTGAGTAGAATTAATCTGGTATTGCTTTTAGCGAAAGTATGCCTGATGATCTAGGGAATGCCTTGCTCATACTGCTGTCATCAGGTGAACTATAGGAGGATTTACCAGGGCCATGTGCAGTCTCCACGGACAGCTCACTGAAGCTACGTGCGTGAAGATCCGTCCCCTAAAGTTACGGCTGTCCTCTCCCAGTTTAACATCATGGGGATTAAATATAAACTTATCTTAAGACCAGATTCTTAGTTCTTATAAAAATATTCAGGGATCTGAAAACTGGGGTATTAGTAAAGGACGGTGTATCCTGAGCCTGGATCCCCTCCGTGATTCTCACTTACTCTTGAGTGAGTGGCTGCGTAAATAAATAGCTTCATTTAAGTAGGCGTGCGGTTACCCTTGGACAACTAGGTAGCCCCTGATTCCAAGTCGGACGTGTTTTCTCACAAGAAGAGTGACGGTTCGTAAGCTTTTCAACAGATAGGTAGTCAGCCATCCCAGATACCTCGGCGTAAGTGAAGTGAGGTTCTATTAAAAAATGACCCTTTCACAAATACTCGGTGAACATTCAGGCTTTAAGATTTTGCTTTCTTTACTGCCTTTGACAGACGGGAAAACGTGACTGGACGAGTTCTCGCTTGCACAGAATTTTGTTTATTCTGTGCAGTTCAGGTTAAAATTATTGAGTCAGGGAGGCCGCTGAAATCCCCTCAACATTTACCTGCCTGTTGGAAGGAAATTTCGATTCGGCTGGGACCAGAAAGCATGATACCATTAAAAGTAGCAGAAAGTGCTAATGCTACATGGTGGGCTTTTCTTGAAAGTTATTTTCAGAAAGGATCCTCACGTATTTATTGATTACTTTTACTGGTGATAAAAAGTGTTTTCCCTGCTCTGAAGCGGCTGCCGGTCTGGCGGAAGAAGACAGACCTAGGTTAAGTAGAATAAAGCAATTAAATATGTCGGTATTGCTGTAGAAATAGGCAGTGCATTCAGTAAAAAGGCGTGAGGAGGGGGCATTTCTACCTGTGGAGGTCAGGAAGGCTTCACCCAGAAGCGACCGGAGTCTCAGAAGTTCGGGTGGGTGTTTACCAGGTAGACGTGTATTTTGAGTGGACATTCCGGTGATTGTGTAAGTTCGGCGAGGGCAGGGACCCCGTTTGTTTATCCGCAAATCAGGGCCTGGCACAAGAGAGCTGCTCAGAGGCCAGTAGGGACCGATGGTCGAGGACAGGCTCAGTGGTCAGACGGCCTGGGTACAGGTTCCATCTCTGCCACAAATTAGCCCTGTGACTTTGGGCAGTTGACTTACTCTGTCCTGACAGAGGAAGTTATTGAGAAAATGAAATGATGTATTTAGTTCTTAGAGAAGGGCCTGGGTACTTGGTGGGCATGCGATTAATGTTAATTATCACCACTATTTATTAATAAACATTTACTGAATGAAGAAGGGAGGTGGGGAGGTGGCTTTCTATAAAAGTTGACTTAGCCATTCTATGAACCAAAGCTTAGGGACAGACCGATTCAGATAACAAAGCGTAGTTAAGATCATGAGAGCCAGAGGGGCATCCTCAGGAAGGATGCAGAGTGGAAAGGGCCCAGGCCGGTCCTTAATCGGATGGCCTCGTGAGGAAAAGACAGGAGTCTAAAATACCTTGTCGATTTCTGACATGGTGGCCTGCCATCCTGAGGTGGGGAATCTGGAAGAAGGAGTGTCTTGGCAAGGAGATAATTCAGCTTGGATTTGGGGGGGTGGGTTGTGGGCTTGCGGTGCTTTTGGTATATTCCAGGGGAGCTGAATAGAGCCATCCGGGGGTCCCAGGGGATTTGGGCATGGGCTGGAGATAGTAGCAAGATCATTGAGGTCTGGCCCCGTAAAGCTGCTGGTTGGCTGACCGAGGAGAATGAATGAGTGCGGGGCTTTGGGGGGGGGGGGGGCGTGGGCAATGCAGACTTGAGGGCAGTAGAGAGGTGGGGACCCAGGGAGCAGCAATGGTGTTGACGTTTTTGGTGTTTCCTGTGATGGGAGAATACAGATGTCTGGATATTTGGATCCTGGAATGAATGTTGCGGCACCAGAGTGTGAATGGATCAGCCTGGAATAAAAGCTGCGTCCTCGCTCCTGGGAGATCTGGTCTTGGCCGCTGCTCTTCTCCCTCTGGCTCACTCGCTCTCTGCACACAAGCTGGGCTTGTTTCCTTCCCATTCCCCAGCCCGTCGAGAACTCTCCTGCCCCACAGCCTTGCCATGCCCTGTGCCCTCTGCCTGCTCATTCATAAAGGGCAGAGGCTTCAGGCACCTGGGTGGCTCAGTTGGCTAAGCATCTGACCTGGGCTCACAGTTTGTGGGTTCGAGCCCCGCGTCGGGCTCTGTGCTGACAGCTCAGGGCCTGGAGCCTGCTTCAGATTCTGTCTGTCTGTCTGTCTGTCTCTCTCTCTTTCACTCTCTCTCTTTCTCTCTTTCCTCCCCTCCTTTGAGAGGTGGGCACACTGACACCCTCTGCACCCCCGGCCCTCTCCTCTGGCCTATTCCTACCGTCTGTTGTCTGTTTCCCTCACTAGAACGGCAGCACCATGAGAACAGAGACCTGGCCTCATTCGTTGTTCTCCCCCCAGTGCCTAGAAAATCGCCCGACGCACAGTAGGAGCTCAGTGCATGGATGAATGAGTGAGTGAGTACTGAGCGTTGCTTATCGTTTGTTTGGTGGGAGAACCAGGCGTCTGTCCAACACGCAGATAGAGGTGGCATTGCAGCCTGGCACACGAGGGGCCGCCTCTCCGAGAGGAAGAGGCGGGTGGATTGATGCCTGGAGGGAGACCAGTGTGGCCCTCTGTGCTCCTTCTGTGCTTTCTGGGCTGGGGAGGGAGTTCCCTGGGGCCAGACCCAGCCAGGCCTCTCCCCCACCCACACCCCCCTCAGGCTGCTTCCTTTCCAGGACTGTAATTGTGCTCCTAGGAAACAGCCTTGCTGGAAGGTGATTACAGGCAAGCCTTAGAAATGAGATTTTTTTAAAAAGCTATTCCCTGGTCACAAGGAATTACCCACAGTGACTTTTTCCATTTCCAGAGACAGATGCTCTAGGGTCCCTTCCTTACATGTTTTCCTTGCTGTTTTAGGGCTGCGTGGTGGCCTTGATGAATTGGGGAGTGAGTGTCCTGACCCAGGGGAGCAGCTGCTATGAGTGGCCTAGATAAAATCAGGCCCTGTGTTGCCAGAACCTCCGGTTTTTCATTACAGGCTAGACACTTGGATTTTCATGTGAAATTTCCTGAGTTTTAAGTGTAGGCTCAATTCGTTGTTGTTGGGTCAGTCTTTCTGAAATCCCGTGCAAACCAAATGAAATCTGCCAGTGGGTGGAGTTTGCCTTGAGGACCACCCCTCCCCACCCCCTACACTGGTTCTAGCCTTTGAAATGGGATATATAATTTATTTTTTTTTAATTTTTTCAACGTTTATTTATTTTTGAGACAGAGAGAGACAGAGCATGAACGGGGGAGGGGCAGAGAGAGAGGGAGACACAGAATCGGAAGCAGGCTCCAGGCTCTGAGCCATCAGCCCGGAGCCCGACGCGGGGCTCGAACTCACGGACCGCGAGATCGTGACCTGAGCCGAAGTCGGACGCTTAACTGACTGAGCCACCCAGGCGCCCCTGAAATGGGATATATAATTTATATATCATCATTGACCAACATCTAGAAAAAAAAAAAAAAGATCTTCCTTCTGAAAATAAAATTCTTTTTTTTTTTTAATGTTTATTTTCGACAGAGAGAGAGGGAGAGAGAAAGTGGGGGAGGGGCAGAGAGCCAGGGAGACAGAATCCAAAGCCGGCTCCAGGCTCTGAGCTGTTAGCACAGAGCCCGACGCAGGGCCTGAACCCGCGAACCTCGAGATCATGACCTGAGCTAAAGTCAGACGCTTAACTGACTGAGCCACCCAGGCGCCCCTGAAAGTAGAATTCTTAATGACTAAATAGTGAAATGTAGTTTTCTCTCCTTATTTTCACCGTGCCAAGAAGCGTGAAGCACAGACGATCTCATCAGTTCACTTAGAATCAAGCCGTGGTTGCTGAATTGTACTTTGTGGATTAAGCTGCTAGCTTTCTTGGACGTGTGTGGCTTCTCCAGCTATACCGTAGAAGAATTCATTATTTTTAAATTAAAAAAGGGGGTGGGAGTATGGTACTGCTTTAGCATCCAAAAGGTAAAGTCAAGGAAGGTCAAATAAAAATTGCTTCAAGAAACACCTGGAAATTTCAAATGTGTTTACAATCATTTCTCCACCGATGGCGTTATGTTTCAGAAAAGTGCCATTAATTGTAATAGAGTAACACACAGCTCTTTGTGAAACTTAAGTCCATTGAATATCAGTACCTTCAAAGACAATAAAAATTCCAGCCTGCGTTTATCTATTCCCCTGTGAGGAGTTACTACAATGTATATTGTATCATTCCATGCGAAATTCTTTGGCTTAATCGTCTCTCATTTATTTGCAGTTGTCTGAGGTCAGCTTTCCGTTTTGCAGTTGTCAAACAGCTGTCAAATTAAGAGACCAGATTCTAAAGTTCATTTACATTTGGTGCCATTCCATATTAGTACATTTCTTGGCTTAAGTATTTCAACAGTTACGCACATTGCTTAATCCTCCTTTCCCTCATTAGCCTCCTCCGCCCGCCCCCCCCCCCCCCCCCCCCGCCACGAATGTCTACACACACACATTAAGTACAATATTCTAAATATTTTTATTCTTTTCCAAGCATCGTTTTTAAAAAATTCACGTGAACTTTAACAACAAAAAAAATCACTTGAATTAGACAGCCAATTAATTTCACTGCTCTTTTTGCAAGAAGAGAACATCAAATCAATGTAAACCTGTCACCCTTGTTTTCATTGTCATACTTGCTTTCATCCTTACTTTTATCACTTCCATCAGGCTGAAATCTAAATAGTAATTGACCGTAGAATTCTTAATTTGCTTTCTAAATGTCTGTATAAGGTAGTGTAATAGTAAAGAATTCAGCATTCATTTTTAATAATTCACTGATCAAAGAAATACTTCTGGATGTTTCGCCACAAGGTATCTCACGTTGCCAGCCGGGGACGTTGACATTGTACTCTTCCATAAAAGAGGTGTGAAAAGATAAGCTGAGGCATCTTAAAAGTCTTTCAGACTGTATTGGAGCAAAACTAGATTTGAATTGGGCAGCACCAAATCGGGAGTGTTGAGAAGATGAGGAAGGAAACAAAGCAGGGGAAGTATTTGATTGGCCATATATAGCTTAAGGGTCGCCATGCTTGGAAAAGTCAGCTGTTTGTGATTGGTTGTCCTTGGGTTTTCATTTCTTAACCCTGAGGCATTCATTATAGGTTTAGGATTTGGTTTACTTAGGTCCTAGCTGCTAAGATACTGGGACCACCTCAGTGTAATGGCCTCCGTGTTTAATTAGCTTAATGGAGGACCAGTTCTTGCGTGTGTGAGGAATACTGTGGAACTCAGTCATTGGGCGAAAGAACTATAGTCGTATGTAATTCTCAGTTGTTAGGGGCGCCTGGGTGGCTCAGTCGGTTAAGCGTCCGACTTCGGCTCAGAGGTCATGATCTCACAGTTTGTGAGTTCGGGCCCCGCGTTGGGCTCTGTGCTGACAGCTCGGAACCTGGAGCCTGCTTCGGATTCTGTGTCTCCCTCTCTCTCTGCCCCTCCCCTGCTCACGCTCTGTGTCTCTCTGTCTCAAAAATAAATAAAACATTAAAAAAACAAAATTAAAAAAAAAATAATTCTTAGTTGTTAGATAGGAAACCCCAACAATGGATATTCTTAAGTATGGTTATTAGGTCACTAAGTGGTAGCACAAAAACATTCCCATATTGGTTATATTTGACCTTCTGCAGTAAGGTCACTTACACCAATATTTGTTCAGGACTTATTTTCCTTAAACTTGTGTGTTAGACCGAGCTTAACCTTTTTTGGATTTTGACACATTCTTCTCTGATCTCCTAACTCCTTGTATATTTCTCTGTTGGACCATTTATTAAATAGCACGTTATGTTTTTACATATCTGAATGCTCAACCGGCCTGTGAGCCCCTCTTCGGCTAAAAGGCCATATTTTATTTATTTTAATCCCTGGCTCTTAGTGAATGGCTGCCAAATAAATTAATGAGAACATGAGGGTGCAGATGAGAACCCAAGTTCAGTGTGGTTAAAGGAGCCTAAAAAACATTGTTACTTTGTTCCCCATTCCAGCTTCATGTGAAGAACCTATCATTTAAAAAGGAAATTACATTTCATAATTGTGGTGAGGAGAAAGATAATCCTATTATTTGTACAAATTTTCCCAGAAACTTATTCATCATTTTTGAAAGGATTACATTGAGATTGTAATAAAACAAGTTAAATTGAAATTGAGTAGTGGGAGGGGAGCAGATAAATTCAAACCACAGTGAAGGAGGGCGTAGAAGTTATCTGTGACAGCAAAGTAGGTTGTACACGATACTAAATGAAACTGTGTATAAATTGTATCTCCTTTATCACTTGAAGGTTTTTAAAAACTTTTTTCACTAATTGGTATTCCAAAGTGATTTGGAGGTTATCATCGGGAGTGATGTGTCCTCTGTTATTACAACAAAGAGCTATCAGGGAGGGCATCTTCCAGAGATACATTTCCTCATCAGAAACTTCCTTACCAGACAAAACACTTGGACGGGAGCTAGAGAAACCCAGACTCTTCCTATATCCTGCCTACCCGATCTATCGCTCCACTTGGATTTCTGCAAGGTAACAGAAACGTAACTTCTAAAACCGAACTTCTGATCTTTTACCTCAAACCTGCTCTGCTTGACTGTCTGAACCTATGTGATGGTTCCCCGGGTTAGAGACTTTGGGGTCTTTCCTGGACCCCAGTGTTCTCTCAGTCCCCACCACCAGTCTTGTGTTCATAATGCATGAATCATAAGCATTTATTAGTCATTTGTATTTTCTTATTTAATTGCCATGATTGTTCCATCTTTTGTCCATGTTAGCATGAAGATATTTTCTTTTAAAATGATATGTAAGAGCTTTTGAGGTGTTCAATATAATTTGTTGCAAATATTTTTCCTAGCCTGTCCTTGGCATTGCACCGTGATTTTGTTTATGTTGTTTTGGAATACAGTTGACCCTTGAAGAACACGAGTTTGAACTGTGTGGGTCCACTTACACGTGGGTTTTTTTTTCAATAAATATCATACAGTACTGGAAATGTATTTCTTCTGCCTTCTGATTTTCTTAGTAACATTTTCTTTCCTCTGACTTTATTATGAGAATATAGTACATAATACCTATAACATATAAAATACATGTTAATGGACTATTTGTGTTATGGGGAAGGCTTCTGGTCAACAACAGGCAGGCTATCAGTAGCTAAGCTTCTGGGAAGTCAGAGGTTGAAGGTGGATTTTGGGCTGTGCTGGGGTTTAGCACCCCTGCCCACTGTGTTGTTCAAGCCTGTATATTAAAGCCTTACATTTGTTTTTTTTGGTTTTTTTTTAATTGTTTTTTTTTTAATGTTTATTTATTTTTGAGACAGAGAGAGACAGAGCATGAACGGGGGGAGGGGCAGAGAGAGAGGGAGGCACAGAATCGGAAGCAGGCTCCAGGCTCTGAGCCATCAGCCCAGAGCCCGACGCGGGGCTCGAACCCATGGACCGCGAGATCGTGACCTGAGCTGAAGTCGGACGCTTAACCGACTGAGCCACCCAGGCGCCCCAAGCCTTACATTCGTAAATATTCCAATATGTCACTTTATAATGGCTTTTTCCTTGACAAGAATAATTGCAAAGACCTTATATCAGCATGTAGATTCTTTTCCAAATTAGGCTGTCGGGTGGTGATTTAGATGCTTTGGTTTTAAATTGTCAGCATATCCTCGTAGGATTTTTTTTTTAATTTATTTTTTAATGTTTTTATTTATTTTTGAAGAAGAGAGAGAGACAGAGCATGAGCGGGGGAGGAACAGAGAGAGAGGGAGACACAGAATCCGAAGCAGGCTCCGAGCTGTCAGCACAGAGCCCGACGCGGGGCTCGAACCGACTGAGCCACCCAGGCGCCCCCCCCCCCCCCAGGATTATTTTTAAATGCCACTCTTATACTCCAGATAGATTTCTGTTTCACTAATCTCTTCTGTTTCTAGAACCACACCCTCTTAAGTAGTGTAGCTGTAACATACTTTAATATCCGAGAAAGCAAGGCTTGCCACAGTGTGCTTCTTTTTCAAGACTTTTGTGGTGCTTCTCATCAGTTTGTTGTTTCAGACGAATCATTGTTTTGAAGTCTTAAAAAAAAAAAATGTGACTGTAATTAGAACTCCATCGTACTTATAAATTATTTGAGGAAGGGAGACATCTTTGCGCTGTTGAGTCTTGTTACCCAAAAGCATTTCTGAGATTTTGAGATCGTTCGCTAACACTTGGGGACAGGAAGGTGCTCGTAGAACACGAGACAACATCAGAGCCACTAATCAGTCTGAAGATGAATTCAGGAATGTTAAAACGTAAGGGAGAAACATAGAAGAATCAGAGAAATATGCTAAATCTGCCCTGTTTGCTCACACTATGTATTTTAGTAAAATGCAGTTGCTAAAATTTAGAGCCTGTCCTTGTTTTTGAAGTGTGCATTCCTAAGTTTTCTTAGCTCTTAAATTTTTAGTTTCTTTAAAATCATTTCATTTGTCAGCCGTTTTCTTTTTCTGCATGTCTGCGCTCAGGAAGCTTCCTCCCCCCCGCCCCCAAAAATATATGGTCATATCTTCCCTTAGCTCTTCTTTTGTGGAATTGGGAGTAAAAAGCCAGTGCTCTCCAGAATTTACTTTTCTTTTCCCCCAGCAAGATTGTTTTCAAACTCACGCATTCTGCTGCTTCTCGGTACCGTTTGCCACTTTTTCTGTTGGGACCTTTGACACCCCCACCGTCGTGATTCTCCCGTATGTTCACCGTTGAAGTCAGAGAGGCGTGTTCGGCCGTGGCCTTGGCCCTCGTGCAGAGCTTCAGCGTGTGTGTGAAGCCGCAGCCCCTGACACAGACCCGCTTCTCCCGCCTAACTCTGATGTTACGCACTGTGCCTCTGCCCTGGAGTGATTTGTCTCCTGGTCCCACTGCCTCTGGTTCTGTAGAAGTTTGTAATTTTTGCCTTTTTGGAGGCAACTGGCTCATGTCTCCCACTCGTGTTCAACTGTTTTGTCTTCAGCTGAGCGTCTGTTATGCACTGCCAGTCACTAGGCAATGGGGTTCACAGCGGTGATCCTTCCTCTCGGTGGGCCTAATGCCTCGTGGGGAGTAGGTGGCAGACAGA
The DNA here is from genome assembly GCF_007474595.2 of Lynx canadensis. Lineage (NCBI taxonomy): Eukaryota > Metazoa > Chordata > Mammalia > Carnivora > Felidae > Lynx > Lynx canadensis. The sequence continues at coordinate 7,698,552 of NC_044316.2, forward strand.
AATGACATAATTGTAGGCTTTATTTGAAGATTATAAGACGCTCTAGTGAGGGCTGTAAACGAGAAGTATCTGGTACTATTTGAGTTTGTAAAAGGGGCAGAAAGGATGTTAGAGCTGCGCTCCTACAGGTGAGGTGAGTTTACTGGGCAAACGGGAGGAAGAGCCTTCTAGGTGAATGAATAACAGGTGCCCAGGCCCCCGCAGGCCCTCCCAAGGGTACCAACCAGGTGGCATCCCCGAATTCCTGCTTTTGTAAATTAATTTTTTTTTTTTTTTACTAGTGCTGGGACTGTCCCACCTGCTGTTCACAATAAAGGCAGATGTGTGCAGCAAAAATTATAATAATGATAATTAAATTTAAAAAAGGTGACACGGAGGGGGAGAGGGTGGGACACATCACACGACAATGGTGAGTGAAAATCACGCCCTCCGGAATATAGCGTCCCCAGGCTTGTCCAGGCTGAGTCTCTCCAGCTGGATGGCTCTGTCGCTTTAAAGCTTAGATCCTAAGAAGTGCAGAAGTTACGATGAACCTAGATCTCTGTAACACGCCGTCTTCCCTTCCCATTCAGGCGTTGGTTATGTTTCCTTTTCCACTGTCCGTCTTCCATACCAGTAATGTCTTCTCTGGACAGTTTCATCTGTCTGTCTTTCTGCAATGTGCCAAATGTGTCACACTCGCTCTGCCCGTGACCGGCTGAATTTCCTTCGTGGTGGATTTTGCCCTCTCATGCCGCCAGTGCCGATTTCAATTCTGCAATTACAGTTTTAACATGGTCTGTTCGTATCTTCCAGCTCTCTTTTTATTTTGTGTCTGCCTCAGCCAACTTGTATCTCACCTCACCTTTGATTTCGCGCCTTGTGATCTGAAGTCTAGCGTGAATAGGAAGTAAACGTCCATTAAAAAAAAAAATTATCTATTTACTCCCAGGTACTTTCTAAGAACCGTGACAAGGGGAAAAAAAAAAATAATCACTTGCAAAATTTAAGCCAGAAGCAAGGTTAATGGTTAGGGATGCATCTCTTAATACCCTGCATCATTGCTATAGTGGTTACAGCTTAGCCGCTGAAGCTTTAAGCAGCCCAGTAATCAACATGAAAGTGAAAATAATCACGAGTTCCAGCAGTCTCTGCGTCCTGATAGAGACGCTAAGTAGCACGATGGTTAAGAACACAGGTACGAGTGGTGGCTGTTAATAGGTGTGTGACATGGGGCAGATTGACTAACCTTTCGGTGTTTTGAGTTCTTCATCTCTAAAAGGGAGACGGAAATGGTAGTATCTTCCTGTATCGTGTGCTGTCATTGGAGACAGGTAAAGAGAACATTATTTCTACTCTTACAACCCAGTGGGGTGTGAGCTATATACACAGGTAACTGCAATTGAGCATAGGAAATAAATCAGAGAAATAAAGCGGTATAGACTATCCTGAAAGAAAGGTGATCTCTGACTTGTATGGTGGATCGAATTGGGCAAGGCTTCCAGAGGAGAGGATGCGTCTAGTTTGAAGATGAGAGGGTGGTTCCAGTCAGAAGAAATAGCCTGAGCCAAAACAGGGGAGCTGGAAGGCACACACGCAGAGATGCATGTGTATGGTATGGAAGGACCCAGAATGTCAGATTGCAGAAAGGAAGTCATTGGCCATAAGACTGGAGCCATGTTGCTGAGGGTCAAAATTGCCTGGTTAAGAGTTCAGATTTAATTCAGTAGAGGGCCACCTGTCTGGCTCAGTCGGTTAAGCATCTGACTCCGGCTCAGCTCATGATCTCACGGTTCTTGGGATCAAGCCCCGAGTCTGCAGACTCTGTGCTGACAGCTCAGATTTGTCTCCTGATTTGTTCTCTGTCTCTCAAAACTAAATAAGGGTTAAAAAAAATTTTTTAATTCGGTAGGAAATTGCGAGCCGTTTACACAACAAAAGCCTGGAGCCATGTTGACCAGTTAGAGTGTGATCGCCACAGCCTCCGCAAGTGTAGGCAACATGAACTCAGAAACGATGGTGATAATAAGAGGAACTGAATTTGAGGGGGAAAGAAGGGGAGGGGCTCTTCCTTCTTAAAAAAAGTCCATTTACTTTGAGCTTTGACTCCATTGTCATGCGAATGCACCTGTTAGCTTGGGCGCCAGCCTCCGTTTTGTGACCCCTTCCCTCTTAGAACAGGTCAGGCTGCAAAACCCTTCAAAGTACTCTAGCAGCCATCATCAACCCATGGAAGTGGAGAGAGGTCACTGTGGACCAGTTAGACCGAAATACAGATTTGCGATCTTTACAAATCCATGCCAGCCTACCTTTTTCAGAGTTTGTCATAGCTTCTTTGGCTAATCTTTTTTTTTAAGTAGTGAAAATCAAGAGAAGTTTAATACAGTTGCAAATAAGACTGGTGAGAGAAAGTATGTTTTGTGGACTTGTGAATAAGTGATTAGTGGTGCTTTTTCACGAAATTGGAAAAAAAATTTTTTCCTTTTAGAAATGCCCAACTTTCTACTTAAGTTTTTTAGTTCTTGCTTATTCCAGTAATTAATTTCCTAACTTTTGCTACGTGGAAATTTCAAAAATGTTAAAATTTTATTATAATGCAAGTGAAATATGGGATGCCTGGGTGGCTCAGTCGATTGAGCATCTGACTCTTAGTTTCGGCTCAAACCATCTCATGGTTTGTGGGTTCAAGACCCAGGTCGGGGCCCACTGTCAGTGCAGAGCCTACTTGGGATTGTGTCTCTGTCTCTCTCTCTCACTCTCACTGCTCCTCCCCTGCTCATTCTTTCTGTCTCTGTCTCTCTCTCAAATAAATAAATACTTTAAAAAAAACAAGTGAAACAAATTTGGCTAATGACTAATTATCATTTCTTATAAACGCTTACTCTTATTTGAAGTCCTCGTATGATACTTGTGGGACTAAGAACTTTTAGTTGCTGAGCCGATGGCAGTGGGCCATATCAGTGGAGAATAAACCTAACCTGTTGCTGGGTCGCCTGGGTGGCTCATTCGGTTAAACATCTGACTTCGACTCAGGTCGTGATCTCACAGCTCGTGAGTTGGAGCCCCACGTGGGACTCAGTGCTGACAGCTCAGAGCCTGGAGCCCGCTTCAGATTCTGTGTCTCCTTCTCTGTCTGCCCCTCCCACATGCTCGCCTGTGCTCACGGCTCAGGCGTGCTCTTGCGCTCGCGCTCTCTCTCTCTCTCTCTCTCTCTCTCTCTCTCTCTCTCTGTCTCTAAAAAACAAACAAACAAAACACTGTTATGCCTTGGGCAAGAAGTCATTACAGTTCTGCATCTGCACACCGGCCAGGTGTTCCCTCCACTCCCAGTTTCTCGCATCTTCTGGCTCCTCGTCAAGGGGGTTATAGACTTTGAACTTCCCATTTGGCTCTGTTTGCAGCAGGTAAGCCCTCCAGGTTTGTGCCTTGGGGGACTCGCTGCTTCCTGTGTGAGTCTGCACGTGAGCCTGATCCCAGTGTCGATCATGGTGATGGTAACAGAGAGCATCACTTTAGGTCACCAGGCGCTTTACAGACACCATCTGATTTGATCTTCAGAGCAACCCCGTGGGGGAGGTGTTGTTTCCACCACCTGACAGCCCAGCGGAGAAGATGGATGCCCAGAGACGTTCAGTGCTTTGCCTGAGGTTATTTGGCCAAATGGCAGAGTTAGAAGTCAGGGCAATTTTTTCTGGCTCTTGGTGCTCTCTCTGTCTTGACTCGGACTTCCCCACCTGACGTCTAACCGTGTGGGACCGAACGCCCTCGGCAAGAGCATCTATCCGGATTCTTACCTGCCTTCCGCCATCAGCCGATTTGTGGCTCTCACCTGCTCCTGTGGGGTTTTCTGCCTCATGCTTTAGGGCATGCCCTGCCTCCCTCTGTTCTGGCCCCTCACTCTCGTCCGAGATCGTTCTGGGTGCAGGGCTGACTGGCGTCTTGGTTGGTGGCAGTGACTGCGTCGAGACCCTCTGAGGAAGAAGAATGCCCTTGGCCAAATGACCAAAGGCCCGCCCATCGGCATGTGGCGCTGTGACCTCTCAGACTTGTCACAAGATACACCACACTGTTTCTTCGTCATCACAAAAGCCACGGCACTGGATGTTGCTACTGGCCTGATCCAGTGGCTGGAACACTGTTGTTTCAGGAAACCACGTTAAATTAACCTCTTGCATGATCGTGCATCTGTCGGACACCGGTGACATTTTGCCTGTGCCCAAAGAAACCAAGCTGACGTTCCCAATGCTTGTCTTGGGGGAGTGGCCGCCACGTGGAGTCCTCCTGGTTGGAGAAGGACTTCAGAGCAGACGCCAGGCCCATGCAGCAGTAGCAGCAAACGACCCCAGGATGTGGAGGAGTCAGTAGGAGTGAGAGGAGGAGGAGGAGGAGGAGGAGGAGGAGGAGGAGTGAGAAGGACATTGTCAGACCCTCTGTTTCTAGAGCGCTTTGCAGTTTGCAGAGCTGTTTCCTGCAGCAGGTCTCTGATCTTCCCCACAATTCTTGGAGGCAGGTGGGGTCACCAGCCGAGGACATTGGGAAACCGAGGCCCAGAGTTCGAATGCCTCTTCTTGTCTACTTGGGAGCTGGGGAAGTGATGGCTGCAGAATTTTTCTTTCAGTTGAGGATTCCCAGTCTGCCCTAATGAATCTGGATCTCCGAATCTTAAATCTCTTCTCAGCGGCATTAACTCAATAATGCTCTTAAAGATTATATGAATAGAATGGACTCACGTGGGCAGTGTGATTGATGCATGAGCTGTGAAAATGAAAACTTTTGTTAAGAATGCAAGATTTTTTCCCCCACTGTGGATAAAAGTAGCCTCCAGCGTGATGGAAACACATGAAACTAATTTGTCTGATTAAAAAGAAAAAAAAAATTCTACAAATCATAAAATTAGGAAGGCAGCTTACAATGGAAGGCATTAAATAGAGAATGGAAATGTTATTTCTGTGGTCTATTTGGTATTACATCTTCGTGTAAATAACGGACCCCAAAGAAACTATTAATAAGTCCCCCCCCCCCCCCCCGCCGCGGGGGGAGGCCACCGTGAGGCAGGGCTTTCTGTCTGTGGAGAAGGAAGCATTCACATGCTCGCAGGGGTGTGGAAGGCGGCCACTATGAGAACAACAGGTGCGTGCAATTTATGTTCAAGAGTCGTTTAAATATCTTTAATCAGTCCGTTTTAAGTCAAACCATATGATGTTCAGACGCAGACACGTTTGCCCTCGATATCAAGTACTTTTTCCCTTCTCTCCAGTGCTCCGTATTAGCAGTACCCAGCTGTGAAACTAAGCTCGCCTTTTGTTACTTAAGAGCAGATAAAATGTTTACAGCAGTTCCAGTTGATTGCATGGTGGTTGGTTTCACATTTCTCGCTCGCCCCTGCCGCTGTGACAGTGGGTCTCTGAAGAATAAATCAGGTACCTGACTCTCCGTTTTCTGCCCAGTCCGGCTATAAATAGGTCAGCTGTTGCATCAAATGTTGCAGGGTGACCAGCCTGTTAGACTCCCACGGCTCCTTTCTGGCGATAGAAAGAATCGCTCCATCCCTAACTTGGCACAGAGTTTGTGGATGGTGAACAGCCACTTTGGAGGGATTTGTATTTAGAGTTCGTTAGACTCCATTGCCATTTCACCCAGGGTAGAGAAGCGAGGGGGAGAGTTGCCGCGAATTAGCACTGTATCCTAAGACTATTCCGCAAGAAGTTCCCGAGAAGCTCCGTTTGGGGTTCTTCCTGATTTCCATCAACACAGAATCAAGAGGTCACGATAACATTTCCATAGGACCCTTCACAGTTGGTTCTTCTTGTCCTTATTAGAGTTTTGGTGTGCCAGTGCCAGTCCTGCTGCCCTTTGGTGGTGTGTGTGTGTCTGTGTGTGTGTGTGTGTGTGTTTTCTCACAGTCCGTGTGCATGTGTAATGTGTTAATGGGCCTCTTGACAATTGAGATGGTGTACTCATTTTCAAAACGCCCGCTTGTTAGGTGACTGCTTATGGGAATTGCATAAAGGGGGCAAAAATGACCCTTCACGTCTTGGCCCTCAGACAGTCCAGTGCGGGGAGCCCTCCTCCACTGCTTCTGCTTCCCCAGTGCACCTCGGTTTCTTGATCTGTCAGAACGTGGAGTCTTCGTTCCCCCTCCTCAGAGCGGGGGTTAAGGGTTAGGTGTTTTCCCGCAACGCGCAGGAGTGGAGCCCATGTTGGGTACGATTTGTTTCATGTTGCATCACCGTCCATCCTTTTATTACAAGTTCGCCTGGAGACAGCCCCCCAATTTTCCAAATGTTCCTTTTTGTGTAAAATTGTTTAGATCTCCTTCTCTTTGCCCCTTTCCTATCAGTTTTCACTTTGGTCTGAGATAGTAAAGGGTCTGTAAGAGTGGGTGACAAATTGATTGATGAGATGCTGGTTGGTCCCCCCCCCCCCCCCGCCCCGCAACGTGAACGATGAAATGTGAACTTCATCTTTAAATGTGTTTACACAGGTTGTCACCAATGAACGCACATCGGTAAAACAACTGCAGGGATGTGTTTTATCCTGTCACCTCCAGTTGGAACATTTCAGGGAGTCTGTGGTTTTCAGCGTGCCCCCTCTTGCCACACCACCGTCGTCTTATTAATAAAAACGTAACAGAGGCCTGCAGCCGTCTAGAACGGAAGCGCGGGTGCGATGTTAATTTCTGCAGTGTTCCGTTTGCCAGGATAGCCGCTTACAGTACCAAGGGACTTCATCGACGCGGAGGGGGGAAAAAAACTGGCGCTACCGAAAAATAAATTTTGACTTTAATACTGAAAACCACCTTGTAAAATTTAAAACATATTCAGAGGCCAAGTATTCACAGCCAGACGACGAAATGCAGCTCTTCTGAGAGGCAAATGAATCCAAGAGGCGATTAACCGAGGGAGCTGCCCGCGAGTGAAGAACTAAGCGGGACTCTTACAAGTATTAGTAGGTGAGGCATGTGCGCGTTCGCCTGTACTGTCCGTCCTCGGAGGAGGCCGCGCAGCTAATGTTCTGGGCAGGAGAAGGCATCCAGTCCACTCTCCGTCTATAAAATACATGTCAGCCCTTAAGTAGGGTAGACAGCAGCACTAATCATATTAAGCACAGTGTCTGAACTCACAGGGAATGCGTAATTAATGTATTGTTTTAGAGGACCTGATCTATTAGTCAAGGGCAAGAGCTTCGTGCATAGGCTGTTCTGTGGGTGAGGAGGGGGGCTTCTCCATCGTGCCGCTTGCCCGACCACGGCGAGCTGTGCTCGCTAAATCTGTTTTGTTATACCTCTACTAGGAGCCAAAGCCATCAGACAACCTCCATTAAAGTGTTTGCCACAGAGAACTCTCTCCGGGATAGTAAATGCTAATTCGGCGTCAATTAGAAAATGCTTCTAACAAAACACCGCGATTAATGAGGGGTCCTTGTGTTGATTCATTGCTGGGATTTTTTTTTTCCTCCTTCCTTATAAAGATACATCTTTCATTACTTACTATTTATTATTTTAAATATGTTTAGCTTGAAGGCACTTTACCATTTCATCTTTATTTTAAAATGTACCCAAATGTTTACTTCTCCGTCAATATCCATTTGAACGTAAGCCATTTGGTCTCACTAATTTAAATTCCTTTAGTCAAAGCATTGAATAAAAGGTTCAGTATAAACTCTTGAATTACTGCATTCAAACACCCTTTCGAAAGTTTCTGATTTCTATAATCCTCTTAGTTTTAAAGAGGTCGAATGCACATTTAAAAAATAAGTTCAGCTTTAAGAGACATCCTGTTGCCACAGCTAATTAGCAACTGAAAACTAACTTTTCTCTGCAACTTTCAGACTTCGTGTAGATTGTGTTGAAATTTTACTATGGTATTCTGTGCTTTTCAAATACACACATTTTTTAAGCCACCTAATTGAGCTGTGCGTATTTAATGGTGACAGTGGTCACAGCTCTATTTTTCTTAAGATTTTGATGAAAATCATTTTTGTTAAGCTCACGGACATGAGGGTGTTTGTGGGGGGAGATGTCAGCTGGGGGCGAGTGCTGGAGAGAACTTGGTAACGTGCCTTTGGGAATCTGGCGTTTTGTTTAATTCTCTCAAGTTCTTGCAGTATTAAAATCTACATAGATAGATGGATAGATTTTTGCTCTGTGTACTGTTTTCTCAGTGCTTAAAAATCACGAGGAAAATTTAAGTGTTAATCAGTGTGAGCATTACTGAAATAGGCCACATTATCCTGATTTGGTCTCTGATTTGTTTTTAACTTTAGAGAAAAATAGGTTGTTAATAACTCCAATTCATGTTTCCTTAAATAATGGAATCATAGATCTGGTGCAAAGGACTGAAAGTCCCAGGCTTCATATTTAAATCTTTGAAATATAATCTTGAAAGAAAATAGCTTAATTTGACCAAGACTGCGGTAAAACTTTTGAATTAGCTTTGGCTCTTTTAAAGAGAGTTAGTTTTAACTAGCCATGTGTAAATTTTAGTTATTTGCTTTCTTCACTAACCCAACTTCTCTACTGTAGATGCATGTTTTGTTTTTTTTTTTAATTTAATTTGTTTTTTTGTATAGATTATTTTTTGAAGAGTATTTTTCCTGTATCCACTTTCCTGCTGCTCCCACTGAATAAAGTTAGGGCATTGAGACGTCCTCATGGGGTTGGCGACAGCTCGACCATACTCATCTTTCACTATTTATTAATCGTACCTCAGTTTTCTCATGTATTACATAGTCTGGCAAAGAAGAACAGGCCAGATATATTCTGATGTAAAGTCTTAAAGTCTAGAGGTGAAAATAAGTAGTCTGTGTGAATTTTCTCTTAACCTATAGGAAGTTTTAAGATCACTTCCAAAACTTTAAATGCAATAAATGCATTCTACTTGTTCAATTTGTGTGGGTCAAAACTGAGAAATAATATTGAGCTAATGTGTCCTGTTAAATAACAATTTCATGGATGTGCGTGAATGTGCCGTACTGAGCATTTGTGCATGTTACCCTGTGTTAAAATTAAGATGTTAATGTTGTCACCCTGTCATTCTGTATTTAAAAATAATTTTTTTTTTTTTTTTGGCACACTTAGATGTTCTTCTCCTAATGACACGCTACTAAGGAGTTAATATTTTGCCCTCAAATCCAAAAACATTCTGGTAACATGGCCACATCAAAGTTAGCACCACCTTCAGA